>NC_134354.1:454208806-454508806 GCF_048569485.1 Anomaloglossus baeobatrachus
GTTAGAATTTATGCACAGGCAAGTGAGTAGTTTGTGTTAGTCCCATCATCTAAAATGGTTAACTTGCAAGGACTTGTGAAAACAAACAATATTGAAATTTACTTGCCATTAAAAATTCTCTCTTCATAAATGCAGGGATTTTTTTTTCTCATTTTATTGCTAAAAGCTTGCTGCTCAAGTTGAACAGTGCTTACAAGCGCTTTCTAATAGAGCTTGTTTGCACAAAGGCTGGCCGGGAAAGCACTCCTCGGATTTCGCAGAGACAAAGCTGCTTCTGCTTGCAGTGTCAGAGTGCACAATTAGATGCAGTGGTTTGACAGTGCTGCTTATCCAAACCAGCAAAGCAGGAGAGGGGATTGGTGCGCTTCTGCTTCAGAACATGAAACAACCACCGCATTGTTCATGATATAATTAGAGAGGCTTTATCTGCAATGGGGATACCATTGTATATTTGCTATGTCTCTACATCAAGCAAATTTTAATAGTAAAAAAACATTGAACCTGCCTGGGGGTAATAATATTTGTCTTTACCATTTCAGGATGACATGACAGACTCCCTAAGAGATTTCACTAACCTCCCAGAAGCTGCACCTTTGCTGACCATACTGGACATGTCTGCCCGGGCAAAGTATGTCAAGGATGTGGAAGAGATCACGCCGGATATTGTGCAGAATTTCGTCAACGACTTCCTAGCAGAGAAACTAAAACCAGAGCCAATTTAACAAGATCAGTATTCATGCCTTGCATAAAGTTATTATTTAAGAACACAACTGCTTATCCTATTGCCATAAGGATTTGAACATAATATCTCTCCAGAGACCGCCATGTCAAGGTGCCTTTTGTGTCTTCGTTTTAAAAACTGATCCTCTACCAGACCTGTTTGTTGCCAAATGCCTCTTCTGAAAGCTCCACCATGTACAGCGACGTCATCACTTTGTATTTCGAGCCTGGATTTGTATCTCTTTAGTCATCAGCAGTAGACCCTAAACCTTTGTCATTGACACTTCCCTATGATATGGTAACTGGGTTTGTGGTTAATGTATTTTTTAGAATCTGATTTATCACCTGTCCATACTTTCAGGTTCTCATTACCTTTATTATGCATTCTCCCATTTTGGTTTTTCACAGGCAGTTTAGTATACTTTTCTTTGCTTTTTAGCTTTTTTTTTTTTCTTTTTGTATTTTCTGGAGCCATGGTATTGTGAACAGGGATTCACACTTCAGTATTCAGTGCTAATGTTTGGATGGTATTTACAGTGCTGTGCACATGACTCATGCCTGGCTTTCAGCCCTCCTACCAATTTATCACTGGCTTGCTATATTTCTCACTTGTGATATCACTTTGTCCCAAACCTCTTTATGTAAATCCCAGGTAAACCTGTGTTTGAACAGAACTAGAGATCTATAAAATCTCATACCTACATCCTTTTCTGCCACAGACTGGCATTATTTATATCTTGCACTGAACAAGGTAGGCAAGTAAATGTAACTTGGTGAGTAGAACTGCTTCTTACAAGTGTAGTCTGCTGTGGATACACAAGGTTGTGACGTGACACTACTAGAAGTAATATGCCTGACTGCTCAACCAGTTCTCTAATCTACATACATATAGACTGATAATTTCAGGTATTGGTTACTGTGTTACCTAGACAAACAGATAAAATGGTTTCAATAAAGTGATCCTATGTGTATTTATTTTCATGCCTCTTTCTATTACATCTCAAATTTTAAGCTCCTGCATTGTTCATATTGTTGCCGATTAGGTATGTAATTCTAGAATATGGCTGTCTGAACATGGAGGCACACCTATAATTGTCCTGTTTGTAGAAGAATAATTGAAAGGTCGAACATCAAAGTACATATCCAGAGAAACATTAATTTGACACTGGAAAAAAATGTAAGGGTGCCTAAAGGTTTTAATAATTAGTCTTGTGGGAATCTTGCAGAGAAGGACTCATCACGTCTTTCTATGGTTTTTCAAAAGCATAAAAAAAGTAAAGCTTAACCTTGCCAAAATAAAATATGAAAATAAAAAATCTAAATTCGCTAAATAAATGCAGATTAGAAAAAAAAAATGTTTCTCATTCTGCTTATAAATATGATAAACTAATAAAGTAGATGCATTAGCTTTTAAGGTAGTCATACACATTAAGTAGCTGTCCCAAGAATGCTCATGCAGCCAACTCCAATGTATACATGCAAAAAAAATGGATGCTATAGGGATGTGAAAAACTGCTACATGGGATGATGCAGATAACCTAGAGGAAATAGGAATGAGAATACACCTGAAAATTGTGGGGTTGTTTCTAGAAGTAAATCTGATGATTTCTCATACACCCAACTGAACCCAGCCAAATGTGAGTACCACCTTTAAAATAAATTCAAACAATTGTATAGTGGCCATATTTTACAGCCCATCTTAAGGCCACAATTATTGTAATGACCTGAGTGAACAACCTCCTATAACAGTGTTAGTTCGGGTCAGGAGAAAAACATTTGAGCTGAGATTTCCATTCATAACACAGACCATAAGATATAGCCACTGTAAAGCCTTGTAAACCTAGCCTTAAGCCACAAAGATGTACGTTTTATCCTTGTTTTTCTGGGATAGAACATGTATCCATTATAATCTATAGAGCTGTTCACGTTTTGTTTTTTTGCGGACAGTGTGAGCAGCAAAAGAATCAGAGATATGTCTATCCAATTATAGGACTGACAAATTACTGACTACACACATTGCCATCCTTTATTTCTATAAAACATTGTGGAATTAATGGCGCTATTAAAGCGAGTAAAGTAAATAAATCCATGTGCTGTTTGTTTTCAACATTGTAAGGATTCTCCTGCTCATTACATTGTCCAAATACTAAAACACTGATGAAAAGACACTTTTTTTTGCATACTAGAATAATCACTGATATCTAAATGATGCCTTACATTTAGTTTACACAAGCAGCTAATTTTCAAAACTTTTGCCAAATCTGATATTTTGACAAACAAAAAAAATCTTGTCCTAAATTTACTACTAACATGAAGTACAATGTGTTACAAAAAATTTTTTCTCAGATTAACTGGGATCCATTGAAGCATTCCAGAGTTATTACATCATAAATTGACACTGGTCAGAATCGAAGAAAATTGTCTTGGTCGTGAAAGTGAAGATAAGTTGGAGGTGAAGGGGTTAAGGCACATAGCACTTTTCCTCCTGTGTCATGCTATGTAAAGAGCCTGTCAGCAGGATTTAGCACTATAACGTAAATCCACGGCCATAATGGCGATGAGATGCTGATTAAAATGATATTTGCAATGAGAGAATCCAAATTTTTCATTTAATCACATCTTTAGTGCATTGGTGTGCAAAAGGGAGGGACGTGGGGATAGTTTCCTTCTGCTTCTCCGCCCATACATGTGCCTCCTATGTTTCATTTATAGGTCACTGTTAAACATGCCTCCTTTTTGAAATTTCATGCAGTTTGATTCTGCAGCCAGATTATCGGTCGTTAATTAAATTGGTGCATGTGCAGATTGAGATTTCGGCTTAATGAAGAGGTCATTGAGCTGAAATTTTTATCTGCATATACGCTGCCTCCGTAGCTATTTCATTGCAGTCCAGCCGCAGAATCACAGAGCACACTCACCACCCACTGCAATGATGGCGGCGGTCAGGGCCGGATTATAGGCGGGGCAGACAGGGCTCCAGCCCAGGGGCCCCCACCAAAAGAGCTTTTAAGGGGGCCCCCACCATACTTGGCACCTGTCAGCATTTTTTTTTCTTCACACCCTCTCACCCTCCGTAAAGACAGTCTAATAAATCAGCTGTGTTTTCGGGGGGGGAGGCGCGGGGTGTTGAAGCACCGCTATTTATTTGTATCTGCGTCTTTAAGACGCAAAAACAAACTGCGGGCACAGGACGCTGATTGACACCGGAAGTACCAGCGGCCGCTTGTACTTCCGGGGTCAGGTGTGCTAATGCTCCCTGCTATGTGCTGCAGCCGTACCCAGCGAGGGGCGGGCAGCTCCCCTCCCTCCCCCTCCCTAGAAGCAGGGGCACGGTGTAGTGCGCCGCTGTATCTGCTGTCCCCGCTGCGCTCCTCTACACTGTGTGCATGCCAGGCACACTAGCAGGAGGCAGCGCGCTGTGCTCTGTCGGCTCTGCTGTGCGCTGTGCTCGGCATGCACCCAGTGTAGAGGAGCGCAGCAGAGCCGATGACCGCAGCTTCCTCTTTCCGTTCCTATTCAAATGTATTTGCGTCTTTCAGACGTAAATACATTTGAACAGCGCGCCGGGACCCGGCCCCGCCCCCGACGTGCAGCAACGTGATGAGATCAGCACCTTGCTGACGTCATCACAGTGCTGCAGGCGCCACACAGGGGACAAGAGGAAGCGAGCGCTCCATGAAGGAGCTGAAGAGACAGGTGTAATTAATGGGGATGAGTGAGGAGGGGCTGAGGACACAACGGGGAACATTTGTGAAGGAACACAGCTCTGTGACAGGCAGAGGAGGAGTACTGTATTCCGAGGAAGGGGGGAGGAGTGTGTAGTGATGGGGCAGTGTAATTTGTGTGTGTAGGGGGTGATGAGGGTTGTATTGTGTGTGGGGGGAGGGGTAATGGAGGGTGCATTGTATCGTGTGTGTGTGGGGAAGGGTAATGGAGGGTGCATTGTATTCTGTGTGGGGAAGGGTAATGAGGGGTGCATTGTATTGTGTGTGGGGGAGGGTTATTGGGGGGGTGCATTGTATTGTATGTGGGGGGAGGGGTAATGGGGGGGGTGCATTGTATTCTCTGTGTGTGTGTGTGAGAGGTGATGTGGGGTGCATTGTGTGTGAGTTTGTGAGGTGATGTGGGGTGCATTGTGTGTGTGTGTGAGGTGATGTGGGGTGCATTGTGTGTGTGTGTGTGTGTGTGGTGATGTGGGGTGCATTGTGTGTGTGTGTGTGTGTGAGATGATGTGGGGTGCATTGTGTGTGTGTGTGTGTGTGTGTGTGAGATGATGTGGGGTGCATTGTGTGTGTGTGTGTGTGAGGTGATGTGGGGTGCATTGTGTGTGATTGTGGGAGGTGATGTGGGGTGCAGTGTGTGTGTGTGGGGGCTGCATTGTAGTGTGTGGTGATGTGGGGTGCATTGTGTGTGTGTAGGAGGTGATGTGGGGTGCATTGTGTGTGTGTGTGTGTGTGTGTGTGTGTAGGGGGTGCATTGTAGTGTGTGTGTGTGTGTGTGTGTGTGTGTGTGTGTAGAGGGTGCATTGTAGTGTGTGTGTGTCAGAGCTGTGTGTGTAAGAAGCAGTACTGTGTGTGTGTGTATATATGAATTAGAGCAGTCTGTGTGGCCCCCCCCAGAACTATATGGGTCCCCCAGAGCGCTATGTCACCCATCGCAGTAATGAGTACACCACCAGAGCTGTTTGCCACTCCAGTAACGTTTATGCCCCCTGCCCCTCCTGTGATGTATATACAGCAGTGCTGTCAGTGTGCAGTCATGTCTGTTAGTGACAGCCATCGTGAAACACAGCCACATGTCCTGAAGGAGCTGGACGGAAACAAGCGGGAGAGGTGAGTGAGGCTGCTGGCGACTTCCCCATATTAATACCTGTAAAGGCTCATGCACACGTAACTGCTGAATATTCTGCAGCGATTTGACAGCACATGTGCGCGTCAAATCGCTGCAGAAACACTGCATAATGGATGCAGTTTTTCTGTACAGAAAATCCGATTTCATGCGCTATGGCTGCTTCCCCCACCATAGACAGAGCGGGAGCTGCATCCATAGCGCACGGAATAATTGACATGCTCATTTTATGAACGCACAGATTTGGGTCAACATTTTAGCACCCAAATCACTGCGTTCATAAAAGCTACGTGCGCGCGTATCATGCACAATCTACATAGCTTGTATATGGGACGCAGAACGCATGCATTTACACTGCAGTGCTATACGCAGTGTAAATGCATGGAATTACACAACGTGCGCACGAGCCCTAATGCGTCTGTGTCTGCATATATGTCAGTGTATATGACTGTGCATATATTTGTCTGTTTATATGTATTTTTCTGAATTTGTCTTCAAATATGTATATGTATGCCTGTATGTGTATGTGCGTGTCTGTGTGTGGATGGGGCCCACTGAGACTTTCACCCGGAGGCCACAAAAACCTGGAGCCGGCCCTGGCTGCCTTAACATTGGGATCAGTAAAAAATGTGAGTAAAGCTTTACACGCTACAATATATCTAACGATGTGTCACGTCGTAAGTGACGCACATCCGGCATAGTTAGTGATATTGTAGTGTGTGACAGCTACGTGCGACTCTGATTGTGCGTTAAAACGTTGATCGCTGACACGTCGTTCATTTTCTAAAAATTGAACGTCTGGTTGTTCATCGTTCTTGAGGCAGCACACATCGCTCCGTGTGATACCTCGGGAACAATGAACTGCAGCTTACCTGCGTACTGCCGGCAATGCGGAAGGAAGGAGGTGGGCGGGATGTTTACGCCCCGCTCATCTCCGCCCCTCCGCTTCTATTGGCCGGCCACTGTGTGACGTTGCTGTGACGCCGAATGTCCCTCTCACTCCAGGAAGTGGATGTTCGCTGCCCACAGCGAGGTCGTTTGGAAGGTACGTGTGATGGGGGTAATCGTTTGTGCGACACGGGCAACAAATTGCCTGTTCCGCACATATGATGGGGGCGTGTGTGATCGCATACGAGATCGAAATGTGTAAAGCAGCCTTAACTCTACTTTCCGTGTATAAGTGATGGCTGTGAGTGATCCTGGACTGTGTCTGTATTGTAGTACTGTAAATCTGAATGTGGCAGAACAGGATAAATGTTCATTGGATTTCTATCTAAATGCTACAGTTCGCGCTCTACTGTTATGGCTAAAAATGTTAACGTTATGGGGCCCCCACCAGATTTTCTGCCCAGGGGCCCCCACCAACCTTAATCCGGCCCTGGCGGCGGTGCAGAATTTCAAAAGAGAAGCTGGTCAATGAATCAGTGACCTGTAAAAGAAACAGAGGAGGTAAGCAGAGGGGCAGTGAATCACAAGACTCTACCCTCAAGTCCCGCCCTGATGCACACCAAAGACCTCATGAAATGAGAACTTTAGAGGAAGAGTATTCAACAACCACAGATCAGATTCGTTCACGGCAGTTATTATTTTCATCAGCAGCACAGCACCATTATGGCCATGGCTTTCCTTTTATAGTGCTAAATCCTGCTGACAGGTTAGCTTCTCTTTAACTTTAGGCGGACAAGTTTGTCTGCATCTATTCTGGACGCCATCTCATATTAGTAGAGCTTCTGTGTTGCCAATACAACAGAAACCCCAGGCTATTGACCACATTTCGAAAACTATACCCCTCATGGAATTCATCTTGGGGCGGAGTGACCTTTTTCAGACTCATAGATGTTTCAAGAAAGTTTATAACATTTGGATATGAAAATGAATAATTGTTATTTACAGAAATGTTATTATAGACTCAATTTTTTCCGTCACACAAGGGTAACGGGTAAAACTTGACCAGGCAATTTGTAACTCAATTTCTCCTGAATATGCAGATATATGTGGCTAACAACTATTTGGGACCATGACACAGCACAGGAGGAAAAGAGCGCTATTTAACTTTTGGAGTGCAATTTTGGCTGCAATTAGTTCTGGACACCATGTCACATAGGCAGAGCTCTGAAGGTGCAGAAGCAACAGAAACCCCCAACCAGTGACCCTATTTTGAAACTACACCCTCCTAAGGAATTAACCTTGGGGTGTAGTGACCTTTTTGGATTCGCAGGTACTTCATGAAAATTTACAACAGTGAAATGTGAAAAAGATAAATTATTTACACAGCAGTTATGTTTTAGCCCTCAATTTTTCCATTTCACAGGGGTAATTAGAAAATGGACAGCACAATTTATATAGGCATATCTCCTGCATACAGAGATACTCTGGTTTGTAACAACTACCTATGGCAAGGCTCAGAAGGGAAGGTGCGTTTTTTGACTTTTGGAGCACATTTTTGGCTAGAATAGATCGAGAATGCCATGTCGCATTTTTAGTATCCCCCAAGCTGCTAAACCAGCAGAAACTACTCACAAGTGGAATCTACACCCTTGAAGGAATTTAGGAGTACAGTAACCTTTTTGATGTCAAAAGTTTTACATTGATACTAAAATGAAAAATTACAATTTTCCACTAAAATGATGCCCCAGATTTTTTTTTCACAAGAGGTAGTAGGAAAAAATGGGCACTCCAATGTACAAAACAAATTCTCCCACAAACTTGGGAGTATAATTCTCAGTGTAACTACAACTGTTCTGTGAAGACCTTAGAGATTTATTTGAGAACATTAGGGATAAAACAGCAACATGAAAACAAGGAACACACCAGACATGTCATGGATAATTTTGTGAAGAAGAGCAGAGTTAATTTATAAAACAAAAAATAGCTCAAGCTGTGACCATTCCACGGAGTATTCTGCAGTCCATCCATCATCCAAAAAGGGAATGAGTATGGCACAACTGCAAACCCACCAAGACATGGCCATCTAAACTTATATCCCAAGCAAAGAGGCCCATGGTCACTCTGGAGTAGCTGCAGAGCCCTACAGTTCAGGCGGCAGAATGTGTCCACATGACAACTGCATTCACACAAGTGTATAATTTGAAGCGTACTATGTTTTTTGTCAGATAGCACTTGGTCCAATGTTATACTGTGGGGCAGTGCTGCTCAGCGCTATTTTCTCAAGCCAGTTCGCAATGAGAAAAAAATCACAGCATGCGCAAGGCAGCGTAAATTGGATTGCGTGCACCTATTCAAGTCTATGGGTATGTGTAAATCTTGGACTGTACTCGGATGATGGAATGAAGAAGATGGAGAAATTACTCTGAGCTGACACACTGATTAAACAAGAATTAGCGTCACTGTCATTTGCATAATTAATCTGATTCTCTCATATGAGAAAATCTACGGTCGTGTGAGCATAAGGTAAGTTGTATACGCCATTAATCTGGCCTTTATAGAAGCGTGGAAGAAAACCATTATTGAAAGCAAACCATAAAAAGTCCCGTTTGCAGATGGCAAAAAATTATGTAGGGGACATAGCATATGGAAGAAGGTGCTCTGGTCAGATTAGACAAAAGTAGAACTTTTTGGGCTAAACGCAAAACTCTGTGTGGTTGAAAACGAACACTAAGTAAATATAAATACAGCCTGCGCCCCAGAAAGAACAATAAAACTGAAATTTAAAAAAATGAGATGTCAGCAGCAAAAAGGGGTTTGAACACTCCTACCAGTAGTGTGGAAATACAACAATCACTATAATAAGAAACCCCCTGCGCTTAACACCATAAGTAACACCAATTAAGGAAAAAAGTTGAAGAAAATAATAAAAAAAAAAACAGTACGGGGTCTTAATAATTTTCAACAAATTCCAGTGCAAGTTCCCCAACATACAGTTGCTCAAAACTTTACATACACCCGCAGATTTTTTGCTTTCTTGGCCTTTTTTTTTTTTCAGAGAATATGAATAACACAAAAACGTTTTTTTCCCCACTTATGGTTAGTGGTTGGGTGAAGCCATTTATTGTTAACTACGGTGTTTTCTCTTTATAAATAATGACAACCAAAAAATCCAAAGACCCTGATCAAAAGTTCACATATCTCAGTTCTTAATATCGTGTATTGCCCCCTCTAAGAACAATGACAGCTTGAAGTCTTTTTTGGTAGTTGTGGATGAGGCTCTTTATTGTCTCAGATGGTAAAGCTGCCCATTTTTCTTGGAAAAAGCCTCCAGTTCCTGTAAATACCTGGGCTTTCTTGCATAAACTGCGCGCTTGAGTTCTCCCCAGAGTGGCTCAATGATATTGCGGTCAGGAGACTGAGATGGCCACTCTAGAACCTTCTTCACTTTGTTCTGCTGTAGCCAATGACAGGTCGACTTGGCCTTGTGTTTTGGATTGTTGTCATGTTGGAATGTCCAAGTACGTCCCATGCACAGCTTCCGGACTGATGAGTGAAAATGTGCCTCCAGTATTTGCTGATATCGTACTGCATTCATCTTTCCTTCAACCTTAACCAAGTTTCCTGTGCCTTTGTAGCTCACACATCCCTGCGTCATCAGCGAGCCACCTCCGTGCTTTACAGTACGAATGGTGTTCCTTTCATCATAGGCCTTGTTCACACCAAATGTAACATTTATGGTTGTAGTCAAAAAGTTCGATTTTGGTCTCATCACTCCATATTACCCTTCCAACCATCTAGCTGGAGTACAAATCCACAGGAGACTGAAGTCTGGATTAAAGTCCAAAAGAAGACGAAATAAGGTGCGTTTAGATACTGCGCAAGCAATGCACCATAAGTCACTTTTGTGAAAATAAATCCAATTGGAGTGCTTACACTGCTGCAGGTGTAAGAGCTGTCAAAAGAGGAGATCAACGCTATGGGTATGCAATTCCATGGCTTTCGGCAAACCCAGTAGTAAGGCAGAGCGCCGTTGTCAGGGTGGCGTGTGACGTCACACAGGTGAGATACGGAGGCTGTATGGGCTTGTACCTATCGCGTTTCTGAACTAGCGAGTGCCTTCGACAGGCAAGTGTCTTCTGATGAAGGAGCTCGCTAGTTCAGGAACACAGAAAGACAGGGACGGGAATAACTAGCAAATCCCAACCCATCTATTAGATATATAGTTGCACCTCTTATCAAAAAAACAGTGCATTTCACAACTTTTACTTGCATATATTTCAAAAAGTATACATCCAATTTCACAACTAAAGGTATGTTTAAAATCAGCATGATAGTGAAAAGTATAGCACTGGCTTTAGTTTATATATCAAAATCCTGGTGGGTGGTTCTCTTTAAGCAGCCCTGTATAATGTTATTTACTAAAATCAATTTTTTTAAAAAATGATTTATTAACTGCTCTGTTCCGATGCTAATTAGGGCCTTGACTAGTTGGTGGGCGTTATTTCCCCAAACTAGTCTTGCCTTTTTCCATATTATCACATCCCTGTGGGCGAGAAAACTTGATTTCCACGAGTCGGCGTCACTGCCAGCTCCTGAAAATATTGTGCATGTGCACAGCTTTGTTCACTCACATTGAGACTCTACTGAAGTCGAGTGTACACATCCCGGCTTCAGCGAAGCACATTGCAAATTATTGGAATTGCAGAAGTTGTTCTTCCAATCATGTGTAGTGTGCGTCTCTTACACCCAGCTTCAGAAGAGGCTTAATGTGAATGAACAAAACCAACTGCATGCCTGAGATTTCCGTGAGCTACCAGTGATGCCGGGTCATAGAAATCATGTTTTTCCCCTCACCCATGACAGCACCACATGAGAGAGGGATCTGCCCAGCAAGGACAGGAAACCATTCTGAAATAAAAGGGCGGTACCTCTCCCCCTCTTCAGTTGGTTTCCTGTCCTTGATGGGAGACCTCAGTCTGTGTAACGCGGTACAAAAGAAATTGTGGGCCAGAAGAGGACTGAACTCACCCAACCCCGACCGGTGACCGGAAGAACAGGCTGGGTCCTGTGGCGCCGTTCTTTGGGGTTGGAAGCGCCGTCCACAACCCTCTGGGGACCTGGTGTCCGTGCTGGTGTAGACGGCACAGACCGTCCGATGGAAGTCTCGGGACCGCAGCACCATCCTCACCCGCTGCCGCTCCTGTCCTCAGCGCTGCGGCCTGTAGGCAGGCCTTCCGGGTACGGGGCGTGCTCTGTGACGTGCGCCCGGAGCATGCTGGGCGAATGGGCGTGCTCGCATGATGTCACAGGAGCACACCGGAAGGCAAGGCAGCAAACATGGCGGCAACCATGCAGTGTTCCTGGCGGTATGGGCGGCGGTGCCCTGGGGTGGTCGCTAGGGGGAAGGAGAATTTCAGAACCGGAAAGGAGGACCTGTGGCCGGAGAAGCCTCTGCGCTTGCTGATGCCTGCTTCTTGATATAGATGAAGACAGGCAACAGCGTTCCCCAACACCTCATGGACATAAGGATGGCAGTCGTCCCAGCCGTCACGGCCAGAGGTACAGGTTTTCCTGCGGCTCCACCAGGAAGGTGGATAAGCCAGCGTTTCCTCCAGATCCCGTACCCGTTTGACCTATTGGTAAGTGATCTACGAGAATGTAACTTATGGGTCCCTTGCAGTTTTTAAAAAACAAACTAGCTACCTCTAAGCGAAAGAGTCCCTGGGGGGTTCTGAGGTGGATAAGCCAGCATGGCCTCCAGATCCGGTACCCGTTTGACCCATATTGCTGTATTCCCGTGTAAAGTGAGAATTCTTCCACAGTTCATCTTTAATTCTCGGGATCCCATTGTCATGGGAGTGATTGTGGAAGCTGGTCAGCTTAAACAGGGAACACCCGTATGTGTACCTAGTAAAAAGTTTGTAGTTATTGGAATAGTTACCAGTATTGAATTAACAACAAGACTGTAGATGCAGCAAAAAAGGGACAAGCGGTCTGTGTGAAGATAGAACCTATCCCTGGGGAATCTCCAAAGATGTATGGAAGACATTTTAAGGTGCGGGCTCCGTCATTTTTAATTCACAGCATCCATTTGGGCTTTTCAGTGCTCCACGTGTCTTTCCATGCATAGTGGTGGAGATGACAGCTTTTCTGAGACTCCAGATTCTGCTTCTCGTTCCCTGCCTGGACGACTTCTGGCCATCGGCAACTTGCGACCACATTTATATAGAGCAGGTACAGAGACTACAGGTAGTCCTGAAGGACCTGTGCTGAATAATGAACTGGGCCAAGTCTCTGCCAGTACAGATAATTGTTCCTGGGCATGCTGTTGAATTCCGAATGCCAGTTATGTCGCTTACCGGAGCACAAAATCTTAAGAATGTCATCACTTGCTCTACGAGTCATAAGTCATCCCAGGATGTCCCTCAGGAAGGCCATGTCTAGTTTAGGGACTATGACCTATGACGTCCTGCTTCGCTGTAGTGCCTGGAGCCGGCTCCACTCATGTGGTCTTCAGTGGGAAATCCTCTTTGCCAAAAAAAACAAAAACATATATAAATAAATATAATAATTTAGGAAGATATTTAGATGGGGTTCTATCCTTGGAAGCAAGAAAATCCCTTTGATGGTGGACAATAGTGGACAAGTTCCACAAGAATCCCATGGCTGACTTGTACGCAGAGGATAGTCACCACAGATGCCAGCCAGCTGGGATGGGATGCAAACATAGATATAAATATCCCAGGGGTCCTGTTCAATCTGGAAAGCAGCACAACCCTCCAACCTTGGAGGGCTTGGGCAGTAGAGACGTTGTTGATAGCCTTCTCCTGTTCTTCATGGCCACTATGTCCGAATATTATCAAACACGCAGCCCACGTTGGCTTATAGGAATTACCAGGGGGGCACAAGATCCCAGTCTCTGATGATCGCTTCTTACAAGCTCCTCCAATGGGCGGAACAACACCTCCTCTCCCTCTCGACCCTCTATATAAAAGGTATTTCAAATATGACAGCAGACTCCCTGAGTCGTCACGAGTTGAATCAGGAAGAATGGTGTCTGAATCAGAGTATCTTCAGTGTATTGACGCTTCCCCCACAAAGCTACAAATAGATTTTTCGCCACTCGGTCCAACTGGCAGGTAGCCAGGTTCTGCTCCCTTAACCCCGCAGAACACCCGTATGCAGTGAACACGCTTCAACTTCAATGGGATTTCCTGCTGGCTTACGCCTTCCCTCCGATTGTCCTGCTACCATCTGTTATATGGAGAATCAGAGAGGAATAGGCAAGAATTCTGCTCATAGCACCCTTTTGGCCTTGGTTCTCTCTCCTGAGGTCTATGTCACTCACGGATCCCTGAGTCCTTCCGAAGATTGCAGATCTCCTAGTACATGGTCCAGTGTCCCATGCACAATAAATGGGCTTCCATCTGACGGTGTGGAACTTGAAGGTCGTCACTGACACGTCCGGGATTCTCATCAGCACTGGTGTCTACTCTCCAAAAAAGCAGAAACCTTGTCACAACAAGGATTATAGTGGGATTGGAACAAATTCCTTCTCTTTCCGATGCTCTTTTAGCTGCCGGGATTCCTATCACTGCTATTTTAGTAATTCTGCAGAAGGGCTTTGAATTAGGTCTAGCAGTCAATACCAAAAAAAACAAAAAACATTCAAGTTCAGCTTTAGGGGCCCTGTATGGTTATGACCTTGCGGGACATAGGTGGATTAATCTAGACCTGTAGCCATTCTACCATACTTCCGTGGGATTAACATTGGTACTGGAAGCCCTCACAGGTTACCCCATTATGCCTATTGATGCAGTACCCCTTAACTTACTATCCCTGAAGACAGTGTTATTGATGGCCTTGACATCTGTCGTAGAGTCAGCGATCCCCAAGCGCTCTCGATAGTTCCTCCATATTTTCAAGTGCTTGAGGATAGGTTAATGCTGCATTATGATCCGGCCAATCGCCCTAAAGTTGCTTCAAACTTTCATGGATCCCAGGAGATAATTCTGCCCTCATTTTGCGCTGCCCCAAAACACTCCAGGCAAATGCAAGTTCCACAAGTTGAATGTCAGGCGGGCTGTGTTTCAGTATATGTCAGCAACAGAGCAGTTGAGAAACCACAATCTCTGTTTATAGCCTATCAGAGTAATAATAAAGGGTTAGAAGTGATTACTATGTCTAGATGACTCAGGTAAGCTATTGTGTTAGTTTATTCTGCAGATGGTGCTGCTGCCCCTGATGACATTCGGGCTCACTCCACCCGAGCGATGTTTACTTCCTGAGCAGAGAAGGCACAGGTATCTCTTGACCAGATCTGCAGGGCCGCTACTTGGTGCCGTCATGGGTGAGGTGAAAACACCAAAGTTACTTACCGGTAGCCGTTTTTTTCAGAACCCATGACAGCACCCATATAATCCCCCCCATTCTATTTCACCCTTGGGTGTGCACTATAATGGTGTGTGTGCGTGTGTATTAGTGGTGACTGAGTTAAGTTACTAATGATTATTGGAGGTCCTCTCATTCTCGGAAAACAACTGAAGAGGGGAAGAGGTACCGCCCTTTTATTTCAAAATGGTTTCCTGTCGTTGCTGGGTGAATCCCTCTCTCACGTGGTGCTGTCATGGGTTCTGGAAAAAACGGCTACCGGTAAGTAACCTTGGTATATTACACCCACAGGGGTGTGATAACGTGGAAAGAGTGAAGACTAGTCTGGGGAACTAACTGTCATCGACTAGTCAATGCCCTAAATAGCATAGGAAGTCATTTTTTTTTTTTTTTTTTAAACATTGATTTTTGTAAATATGATACAGGACTGGTTAGGCAGGAAATTGTGATTATATAGATGTGAATGCTGCTGGGTTGGAGGGCACAGGGATCTGACAGGTTCCCCTTAAAGAGGATCTTTCACCAGTTTTAGCATGTCAGACTGGCCACATAATGGAATGGTAGAGCATAAAACGTAAATTTTATTTCTTATATCTGTTGTGGAGATATTTAGGAGTAAAGTTTAGAATTTCCTTTTTTTCTAAGACCAAGGGGGTGTTGACAAAGATTATTTTTCCCTGAGGTTGCCATGCATAAGCAATGATGTAGGAGAATAAAAAAAAAATACACTCCCAGAGTTTTGAGACTCGGCTTTTTCTGCAATATGGAATTTCTGCTATGTCTACAGGACACATAGATCCAACAGCTGGCGATTTATGTAGAGGGGACAGCAGAGCAGAAAGGTTTGTCATTACAAACTCCTCTTGCAGCTCTTCTCTCACAGAACTGTCAGCTCTGCTCTACCCCCTTTCTTATCCAAAACAACATGGGGAGTCAGCAGTTTGATCAGTGAAGAGAGCAGGACTTTGAGTCATTACATGTCTTTCCACATCATATAAAGAATCCCGTTCTAAGCTTCTCTGAAGGCATGTTTTTGGTCAACCCATGCAAGACGCCTCCTGCTTATGATTGGTCAATAACAGAGAGTAGTAGAGAATGGGTTTCACAGCCGCGCCAAAAGACTACTGGATTCTTCTCAGATTAATGTTTCTTTTATTTCATAACAGGTCAAGTCTACGCGTTTCAGGAGAACACAGCTCCCTTCTTCAGGACAAACCAGCAAAGAATCATCAAATCTCGGTGATTTGATGATTCTTTGCTGGTTTGTCCTGAAGAAGGGAGCTGTGTTCTCCTGAAACGCGTAGACTTGACCTGTTATGAAATAAAAGAAACATTAATCTGAGAAGAATCCAGTAGTCTTTTGGCGCGGCTGTGAAACCCATTCTCTACTACTCTCTGTTATCTGCCTCTTGGGGACCGCTGCCGGGACTTGGTGTTACATGCTGCTATAGGTGTTGTGACTGTCACAACCCGAATTGGTGAGTAGGATTATTCTTTGCTTCACCCTATATATATTGGGGTAAGACCCTATTGCGCTTTCTTTTTCCACAGTTTTCACTTATGATTGGTCAATGGCATACATGGAAAAAAATAACTGTCAGCAGAGAAGAATCTTTGCTAACCACCCCTTGGTCCTAGTGACAGAACTTAAAATTTAGTAACCGATATGTCTGCAATGAAAATGTAAAATAAATAAAATCTGTTTTATTAATCTCTGGAGCCACTATTCAAAGCTTGCTGTAATTTTAATAAAATCACAGTCTTACCCGCAGGAGATTCAATTTATGACTAGTAAACTTGCTATGTAGTCCTTCATATTCATGAGTTCTGTATAACCCAACACCCAGCACTGCTTCATAGCTTTCTGCTAGGCACAGTGTGCACAAAAAGCTGTCAATCAGGGGAGAATTAAACATATTTCAGGATTGAGAGAACTGGTTGAGTTGCAGCAAATAAGTGATTAAAAAAAAAAAAAAAACTGTGGCAAGCAATCCAATAAATTATACATAGCTGGAAACAGGGTCTGTGTCCTAACATTGATCTCAGATGGGGTAGCAAAAATCCTTTGACAAATTCCCTTTGATACTTTGACCTGATTAGTACACAGATTAGCATTGACAACTATAATGCATTATTATGCACATGTGCCACCTAGTGGGTAGTAGATATAATTGTATTATTTCAAGCTTGCATGATACACCACCAGATAAAATAATGATAAAATACCAGTTGAAATGAGATAGAGGCTTGAGAAAAAAATGCACTATATTCACGGTTTTCTGACATGTTCATTTAGGCTTTACTATGCTCCGCTCCATAGGCAATCACACATTCAGTATGAATCTAAATCAAAGTCAAATACAATGGCAACAGTGTCAATATATTTTTATTGGAAACAGAAATATGGACATGTAGGCATCAATTTTTGAAGTAATTACAATAAATCTATTTCATAACTGTGTACTACAGCGGTCTTATCAGAGCAATGGCAAACCGTGTTTAAAATTGTGACCATTGATATCTTCTGCCAAACGTCTGTTCTGGCACAATGAAGAAAAAGGTTGAATTATATCTCATTGTGATTAGAATTTCAGAATCCAGTTTTGCAGAATAACAAGGAGCATGATTGCTCACCCTACCTGCAATGATATTGTGTGGCTATTATTTTTCAGGGAAATCAACCAGTTTTTATGCAGGTTTAAATGTGTGGGGGGGAATGGAACACGTTAACCCAACCTAAAGCCTCCCATACACTTTAGATCAGACCTGGGCTAAGCGCGGCCCACTTGCCACATTTTGCCCTCTGAATCTTCCATCTAGTGTACAGACACCTGAAGGGCTTAAAATAGTAACCCACGTGCCACACCATGCCCCCCTCTCTCCTGCCCATGTACCGATATCACCGCTATGGCATCCTTAGGATGCAGATAGTAGTGAATACACTGGTGTAGGATGGAGCCACCAACCCCTTCCATCAATGTGTGCAACTGAGACAGCAGACATGATGACATCATATTATTGCTTCTGCTGTGTGGCTAGTCAATTCACTGGAGATCAGAGCAGAGCACTGAGGAAACAGGAGCAACTATTTTGTTCATTTTTTATATAAATATACAGTGACAAGCAAAAGGGTAACAATGTTTTGTTCATTCAGGTAATGTTGAAAGCCAAAGGTGATTTACAAAATACTAACAAAGTAATAATTTTAATTTTAGATTTTTGGGACCAATGCAGTAACATGACAAGAATCTGCATAACTAATGATACGCTTAATGGTTTCAAGTCAAAGTTATGTATAAGATAGCCAAGTTGATTGTCTATAAAATGAAGGTAGTCTCACAGTCAAATATGTAGTAGATGGTGATATATGGAGTCTGAAAGTCAAAAATTCAAAACATTGTTACCCTTTTGCTTGTCACTGCATATACAGTCATGGCCGAATGTGTTGGCACCTTTTAAGTGGTTCCTGAAAATGAAGGTTTTCTCCCAGAAAATTATTGAAATTACATGATTTGTCGTACATGTTTATTTCCTTTGTGTGTATTGGATCAACACAACAAAGAGAATAAAGGCAAATTGGACATTAATTTCACGCAAAACCCCAAAATGGTCCAGACAAAATTGTTGGCACCTTTCCAAATTTGTGGGTAAACAACTTTGTTTCAAGCATGTGATATTTGCTCAAATTCATCTGTGGCAACTAACAGGTGTGAGCAATTTGAAAATCTCACCTTAAACCAGATAAAAAGGGAAGAAGTTAACTCCAATCTTTGCATTGTGTGTCTGTGTATGCTACACTAAGCATGGAGATCAGAAATAGAAGAGAACTGTTTGAGGGCTTGAAAACCAAAATTGGTGAAAAATATCAACAATCTCCAAGGTTACAAGTCCATTTCCAGAGATCTTGATGTTTCTTTGTCCACGGTGCGCAACATAATTACGTTTACAACTCCTGGCACTGTAGCTAATTTTACTGGATGTAAATGGAATAGAGATTAGGACTAACTACAACATACACAGTTTTAGATGCTCCCTAAGAACATATCTTTTTAGGCAGCCTATCATGTCCCCTAATTGAAGTCCTTTAATATACAGACCATTCACTCTTTCTCTGAACATAATTCTCCATCAAACTCCACCGCACCCAAAAGCACTACATAGATTCGCTGGCTCATGCAGCCTTTATCTATCCATTTCTTCAATATGGCTGAACTATCATTGTAAATAAGCACCAGTACTTTGTGTCACCCCCACTTTATTATAGATTGTAAGCTCTTACAACCAGGGCTGTCATTATTTTTGCTTTAATTATTATTTTTGTTTGTATATGAACCGCAGAAATGTTGGCGCTATATAAATGAAAATTATTATTTTCCCATACCTGATCTTCTAGTAGAGACAAAACCGGTCCAGAGTCCCTCAAATATGCTGGTAAATGGAGGACACGTCCTTTAGCCTGTCTAAATATAGTCAGGGCCAGAAATATTTGGACAGTGACACAAGTTTTGTTATTTTAGCTGTTTACAAAAACATGTTCAGAAATACAATTATATATATAATATGGGCTGAAAGTGCACACTCCCAGCTGCAATATGAGAGTTTTCACATCCAAATCGGAGAAAGGGTTCAGGAATCATAGCTCTGTAATGCATAGCCTCCTCTTTTTCAAGGGACCAAAAGTAATTGGACAAGGGACTCTAAGGGCTGCAATTAACTCTGAAGGCGTCTCCCTCGTTAACCTGTAATCAATGAAGTAGTTAAAAGGTCTGGGGTTGATTACAGGTGTGTGGTTTTGCATTTGGAAGCTGTTGCTGTGACCAGACAACATGCGGTCTAAGGAACTCTCAATTGAGGTGAAGCAGAACATCCTGAGGCTGAAAAAAAAGAAAAAATCCATCAGAGAGATAGCAGACATGCTTGGAGTAGCAAAATCAACAGTCGGGTACATTCTGAGAAAAAAGGAATTGACTGGTGAGCTTGGGAACTCAAAAAGGCCTGGGCGTCCACGGATGACAACAGTGGTGGATGATCGCCGCATACTTTCTTTGGTGAAGAAGAACCCGTTCACAACATCAACTAAAGTCCAGAACACTCTCAGTGAAGTAGGTGTATCTGTCTCTAAGTCAACAGTAAAGAGAAGACTCCATGAAAGTAAATACAAAGGGTTCACATCTAGATGCAAACCATTCATCAATTCCAAAAATAGACAGGCCAGAGTTAAATTTGCTGAAAAACACCTCATGAAGCCAGCTCAGTTCTGGAAAAGTATTCTATGGACAGATGAGACAAAGATCAACCTGTACCAGAATGATGGGAAGAAAAAAGTTTGGAGAAGAAAGGGAACGGCACATGATCCAAGGCACACCACATCCTCTGTAAAACATGGTGGAGGCAACGTGATGGCATGGGCATGCATGGCTTTCAATGGCACTGGGTCACTTGTGTTTATTGATGACATAACAGCAGACAAGAGTAGCCGGATGAATTCTGAAATGTACAGGGATATACTTTCAGCCCAGATTCAGCCAAATGCCGCAAAGTTGATCGGACGGCGCTTCATAGTACAGATGGACAATGACCCCAAGCATACAGCCAAAGCTACCCAGGAGTTCATGAGTGCAAAAAAGTGGAACATTCTGCAATGGCCAAGTCAATCACCAGATCTTAACCCAATTGAGCATGCATTTCACGTGCTCAAATCCAGACTTAAGACTGAAAGACCCACAAACAAGCAAAACCTGAAGGCTGCGTCTGTAAAGGCCTGGCAAAGCATTAAGAAGGAGGAAACCCAGCGTTTGGTGATGTCCATGGGTTCCAGACTTCAGGCAGGGATTGCCTCCAAAGGATTCGCAACAAAATATTGAAAATAAAAATATTTTGTTTGGGTTTGGTTTGTTTGTCCAATTACTTTTGACCTCCTAAAATGTGGAGTGTTTGTAAAGAAATGTGTACAATTCCTACAATTTCTATCAGATATTTTTGTTCAAACCTTCAAATTAAACGTTACAATCTGCACTTGAATTCTGTTGTAGAGGTTTCATTTCAAATCCAATGTGGTGGCATGCAGAGCCCAACTCGCGAAAATTGTGTCACTGTCCAAATATTTCTGGACCTAACTGTACTTGGTTAGCCCGCTGGTAAGGCTATTATACCCCACAATAATGGGTTGACCGAGGGGCTGGCTTACATCTTTATGTAGTTTTGGAAGAAAATAAAAATAAGATTTTCATATAATCCCACTCACATTTAGTGTCTCCCTCTGATACACTTTTTCTATGAGGGTTAAAAACTGAAATTTGAAGAATAGTCTAATTTTTGTATATGAGGATATATATATCGTCCAGAATACTGTTAACCTCCATAATATAATATTAAACTTTCACTAAAACAATGCCCATTCCTTTGTCAGCCCTTTGTTTTATAATATCATTATTCTTCAGGTTGTTAAAGGGAATGTATCATCAGAAAAAAAAAAAAATTAAATACCTGAAAAAATGTAAAGTAATATTATTTTAATGTTTTGTTTAAATATTATTTTCTTTTTTTAATTGAGCAAAATGTAAAAAAAAAATTAAAAAGTTTAATATTTTCCACTGTTTCTACTGTTAAACACTAGGGGGAGCAGCTTCTGAAATCCTACAGAAATCCCACTGTAGGAAAAAGCTCACGTTACAGCTTGCAGTAAAGTGGGCGGAGTCTGCTCTCCTGTGTGTGGTGGCACGCCTCCACCTCCCAATCTGAGTGTTTACAAAGGATAACAGAGAATGACATGTAGGAACACAATGCAGAGCCATTTTGTTGGTGACCAGAAATGTCTAAAGTGTCACCAAGGACAGCAGGAGTATCACACAGGACAGGATTAGATACACGGCTCTGCAGACAGTATCACACAGGAGAGGATTAGACAGACAACTCAGCAGACAGTATCACCCAGGCTAGGATTAGATACACGGCCATGCAGACCGCATCACCCAGGACAGGATTAGATACACGGCCGTGCAGACCGCATCACCCAGGACAGGATTAGATACACGGCCGTGCAGACCGCATCACCCAGGACAGGATTAGATACACGGCCGTGCAGACCGCATCACCTAGGACAGGATTAGATACACGGCCGTGCACACAGCATCACACAGGAGAGGATTAGATACACGGCCGTGCACACAGCATCACCCAGGACAGGATTAGATACACAGCTCAGCAGACAGCATCACCCAGGACAGATAGATACTGTCTGATGAGCTGTGTATCTAATCCTGTCCTGGGTGATGCTGTCTGCTGAGCTGTGTATCACCCAAGAGAGGATTAGATACACGGCTCAGCAGATAGTATCAAACAGGAGAGGATAATACACAGCCGTGCAGACAGCATCAGCGGCGGTACTCGCATGCAGTGGGGCACAGGCACACACATACACAGCAGCGGCGAGCAGAGCGGTGGCTGGGGAGAGCGGAGGGAGGAAGTGTCATCGGAGATGGTAACGGCGGGGGAGGGGCGGCGGTAGCAGTAACGGGGGCTGGGGAGAGCGGAGGGATGGGGTGTCAGCGGAGACTGTAACAGCGAGGGGGGGGGCTGCACTAGTGGGGGCTGAGGAGAGCGAAGGGATGGGGTGTCAGCGGAGACGGGAACGGCGAGGGGGAGGGGCGGCACTAGCGGGGGCTGAGGAGAGCGAAGGGATGGGGTGTCAGCGGAGACGGGAACGGTGAGGGGGAGGGGCGGCACTAGCGGGCTGAGGAGAGCGAAGGGATGGGGTGTCAGCGGAGACGGGAACGGCGAGGGGCGGCACTAGCGGTAGCATTAGCGGGGGCTGGGGAGAGCGGAGGGAGGCGGTGCCATCAGTAACGGGGGCAGGGGAGGGGAGGCGGCCTGTACTCGCACATCCCGGCGGTTGACAGGGGTGAAGTGGAGCAAACAGCATACGCTGTGAGCTCCACGATGATGGCGCTGAACTCCTCCCTCTGCTGTGATCTGGACAGCCCAGGGGGTGCGTCCAGGTCACAGCATACGCCCACTGTAACGTTAAACATAGGGTCAGATAGCGACCACTATTCTCTATGAACAGGGGCTGCCATAAAGGAGTGTGTAACTGTCGTTACACACACAGCAAATCCAACATGGCCCCCAGTGCATACAGTAAAATTAGAATAACAGAAAAAGTAAATAAGCTACGATTTTCATTTTGTATTAGAAATACTTGATTTCAGAATCACTATTTTTAATACAAAAATAAAAAAAACGCGATACTGTCCCTTTAATGGCTTTTTTTTCTGGACATATCCTAAAAAAAAACAGCCCTCTTCGGGGTAGGGTATTGTTTTAATCTAAACACCTAAGTTCCTTTAAAACAGTATCATGAAAATTATTAATATATAAACCCTTAAGGGCCATTTACACGCTCTGACATCGCTAACGATATATCGTCGGGGTCACTCTGTTTGTGACGCACATCCGGCGTCGTTAGCGACGTCGCAGCGTGTAATACGTATGAGCGACTTTAAACAAAAGAGGCAAAAATCGTTGGTATGTGAGACGTCGTTTACTTACCAAAAATCGTTGCCTATTCAGTAGTGAGGTTGTTTGTCGTACCTGCGGCACCACACAGCGCTATGTGTGACAGCGCAGGAACGGTGGTCGGGATGTTCGTCCCGCTTATCTCCGCCCCTCCGCTTCTATTGGACGGCTGCCGTGTGACGTTGCTGTGACGCTGCACGTACCACCCCCTTAGAAAGGAGGCGGTTCGCCGGCCAGAGCAATGTCGCAGGGAAGGTAAGTCCGTGTGCGGTGTTAGCGATGTTGTGCGTCACGGGCAGCGATATGCCTGTGACGCACAACCGACGGGGGCGGGTACGCTCACTAGCGATATCGGTACTGATATCGCAGCGTGTAAAGTACCCTTTACTCTCTAGCAGGTAATAATTTGACTTTTTCTTTAGCGTGGTGTGTTTAGCCATATTTGATAAAAATTCCACCAGTGGTTCATGGTCGTCCCCATTTAGAAGACCATCTTATACGCTTTTTTTTTTTTTTTCCCTTTCCTTTCCAATTCTTCATTTCAAAATACCTGCTGACAGCATGTCTGAGGAAGGGGTCACCTCCAAAACGCATGGCAACGTTGCTCTGTCTATTTCTAATTATACCCGCTGGTTAATTCCTGCAAACAATCTCATCAATCATAATCCATGCCAAGAGGTATGCAGCCACCTAACAACTCAGCTGAACTCTGCTTGCTAGAACACAGGGAGGGGACCGCATAGCGATGCAAGAGCCATACAAACCTAAGGGATAATTCCTGGACGGCATTGATGACCGGGATATATTTCACTAGGATAGAGGGGTTGGTGGCAGTCTGCCTTCCCCCTGCCATATGAGTTTTGCATCTGTACTATCATCTAAAAAGGCTTTATGAATTGTTGGTTGTTAACTCCTTTTCTTTTCTTTCTCTGTTTCTAGGTTTTAAAATAAGTGGATTAAGATGGAACATGTACACAGCACTTATATTCAATTGTAGCCACGATTTTCTGTTAGCCCAAGAGTAATCTCGCATAACCCAACCTCTACCCTTGTCACTTTCTTGGAAGAGAGGCGGTGGCATTAGTACTGGTCACCCAAATCATTTTCAACCACTGCCAAATTTCTGTTAATTCCCCCACCCCATATACGAGGTAAGCCCTGCTTGTTACCACACAGAGGTAGGGTCTCCTTTGGCCAGTGCATATTGGGAAGTCAGGGAAAGGAAGAACTAGCAGTCAGCTCACACAGCAAACAAACCTCCAGGATGGCATAATGGTAAAAAGGAGAACAGTAAAATTGTTCTACTGTGACAGGGAACAAACTAGGTAGATGCTAAACAAAATTATTGGGATCAGTAACTTGAAAGTAAGCAACAGATAAAGTAATTTCAGAATTGAGTCACATGACACTTTAATATCACAGGAATATACATGTAAATTTATTCTTATTGCACGCCTAAAAATGTTACTAGTGTTAATTTTCATATTTAGAACTATGCTACATTATGACCTCGTTTGTTGATGCACTTCCCAAAACAGGAAATGGCTTGTGTTATGTATACCAGAATAATGCAAACCATATGTAAAAGCAAAAAGTCATTTGGAAAATGAAAAAATTAATTTGCTTGTTTTGCAACTGCACTCTAACTTACTGCAGAACATTTAAAATAGTGTAAACATATCTGGAATATTCAGCGCGGAATAATTTCACACAGCTCTATGTAGCAATATGTTATTACAGGAGTGGTTTTAAATAGTGTCAGATCCTACCTGCCCATATATTTGTAGACTTTTAACCCAGGAGAGGCATGAAATATGTCAGGGTCCCATCAAAGAAAAGTCACCTTGCCGCGGGTGACGGGCACACATAAATTGGCCAATTTGTGAGCCAAGTACCTTCATTTATCTAAAGTATATTCCATAAAGCATTTATGCAGTTTACATTTCATGTATTATACACTGTGTGCAGAATTATTAGGCAAATGAGTATTTTGATCAAATGATAATTATTATACATGTCCTACTCCAACTACGAATTAAGTAAATCAGGTGATGTGCATCTCTGTAATGAGGATGGGTGCGGTGTAATGACTAACACCCTATATAAGGTGTGCTTAATTATTAGGCAACTTCCTTTCCTTTGGCAAAATGGGTCAGGAGAGAGATTTGACGGGGTCTGGAAAGTCCAAAATTGTGAGATGTTTTGCAGAGGGATGCAGCAGTCTTGAAATTGGCAAACGTGTGAAGAGTGATCACCGAACAATCAAGTGTTTCATGGCAAATAGCCAACAGGGTCGCAAGAAAGGCGCAAAATAACTGCCCATGAATTGAGGAAAATCAAGCGTGAAGCAGCCAAGATGCCATTTGCCACCAGTTTGGCCAGATTTCAGAGCTGCAGCATTACTGGAGTATCAAAAAGCACAAGGTGTGCCATACTCGGGGACATGGCCAAGGTAAGGAAGGCTGAAAAATGACCACCTTTGAACAAGAAATATAATATAATACGTCAAGACTGGGCCAAGAAATATTTTAAGACTGATTTTTCAAAGGTTTTATGGACTGATGAAATGAGTGACTCTTGATGGGCCAGAGGCTGGATCAATAAAGGGCAGAGAGCACCGCTCCGACTCAGACGCCAGCAAGGTGGAGGTGGCTTACTGGTATGCACTGGTATTATCAAAGATGAACTTGTGGGACCTTTTCAGGTTGAGGATGGAGTGAAGCTCAACTCCCAGACCTACTGCCAGTTTCTGGAAGACAACTTCTTCAAGCAGTGGTACAGGAAGAAGTCTGTATCGTTCAAGAAAAACATGATTTTCATGCAGGACAATGCTCCATCACATGCATCCAACTACTCCACAGTGTGGCTGGCCAGTAAAGGTCTAAAAGATGAAAAAATAATGACATGGCCCCCTTGTTCACCTGATCTGAACCCCATAGAGAACCTGTGGTCCTTTATAAAATGATCTACAGGGAGGGAAACCAGTACACCTCTCAAAACGGTGTCTGGGTGGCAACTGACAGAATCTATGGATGGTAGGCTGTTGAGTGTCATCTTAAAGAAAGGTGGCTATATTGGTCACTAATTTTTTGGGGTTTTGGTTTTGCATGTCAGAAATGTTTATTTCTAAATTTTGTGCAGTTATATTGGTTTAACTGGTGAAAATAAACAATTGAGATAGGAATATAGTTGGTTTTAATTAAGTTGCCTAATAATTCTGCACAGTAAGGCTGTGTGCCCACGTTGCGTTGTGTCCCTGCAGAAATTTCTGCAGCGATTTGAACAGCACATGTGCGTTTCAAATTGCTGCAGAAACACTACATAATGAAGCCAATTTCATGTGCTCTGGATGCAGCCCACACCATAGACAGAGCAGGACCTGCATCCAAAGCGCACGGAATAAGTGAAATGTTGCTTTTTAGAACACAGCGTTGGCAGCATGCAAATCGCTGCGTTCTAAAACGCAACGTGCGCATGGATTATGCACAATCTTCATAGATTGTGCTGGGGACGCAGTACGCATGCAATTACGCTGCAGTGCAATACACAGCGTAACTGCATGCAATACGCACACGTGGGCACAGAGCCTAATAGTTATCTGCACAAACAGATATCCTCCTAAGATAGCCAAATCTAAAGAAAAAACAGTCCAACTTCCAAAAATATTAAGCTTTGATATTTTGAGTGTTTTGGGTTGATCAATAATAAAAAAATCCTCAAAAATACAACTTGTCTAATAATTCTGCACAAAGTATACATTTGCATATATCTTCGTGCTTAGCGTGCTGTTGTATACTTTTGCTTGTATTACAAAAAAACAATCAGATTCATGACTATTCAAACAGTTTGAAAATCTGGCTGGGCACTACAGTCATGGCCAAAAGTTTTGAGAATGCTACAAATATTAATTTTTACAAAGTCTACTGCTTAAGTTTTTCTAATCGCAATTTGCATATACTCCAGAATGTCATAAAGAGTGAGCAGCTTAACAGCAATTACTTGCAAAGTCAATATTGGCTACAGTAACCACAGTTACAATGTAAGAGGTCGCTATTACTCCAAAAAACCACCTAATTCAACACCTCTTATGAAAATATACTTTATTGAATATTCTTAAAACCAGAACATATGAATGTTCTCTCTTTCTTTCTCTAAAAACACATGAGGATAAAGACAGTTGTGCATGTGCTCAACAGTGTTCAACCCACGCCAGGATTCAGCTATAGATAGATGGTTTGTGAAGGGGCATAGGGTTCAGAGGTTCATATCAAGGTGATGCTGTCTCACATATAACCTGTTTCTCAACCCCTGTTCGTCCTCCCGGGGTCCTCGACCTCTGTTCCTAAAATACGCTCACCCTTACTCTTATAGCTGTTTTTTAGGCGGGGGTGACCATCACCAGCGTGATAACAAATAGTGCAGGACAGAACCACATTTAACATAGATCATGCGTTAGTTTTTAAGGTTCCTCTAATATCAATATAGATCTGTTAGGTAGGAGTCAAGAGGCCCACTTAACTAATGAACCCTCTTTGACTCTCCCGACGCGTTTCTCCCCCCCTAACGCAATATAGGGGATCCTCAGGGGACCAATTCTGATATACTTCATAAATTTCATAAATTATCACACCTGAAATATAGAGAGAAGAAATAATGACCATGATGCATACATGACTATACTATTGTTATATATATCAGAGCCCTCCGTCACTCGCACAGGGCACTATTTTCGGGTTTTCAGCCAATTGACAGAACATAAACCTTCTCTGGTATATGGCTTTGTTAGGGGAAGGTTTAATATCCCTCTCCGTCACTCCTGACTAGTCCCTGTAGGTAGAAAGCATAGTGATAAGACTGCATTCTCTATCCATGTGCATTCTTTTAGCGCAAGGGCATACATGTGCTACCTGCACTAAGATGTCATCGAGCCTCTTGAAAGGTAGCGGTGGTTTGGATTTGTTTACCGGACGTCTTTTTGTCCACTCCACAATACCATCATTCAAGACTGCAAGTCCTGTAATAAACATATATATAATTGCAGTCTCTATGTCACCGTTAATTGATATCTCGTTCAAACATGCATGTGCTATCTGCACTAGGACATCATCCAGCCTCTTAATGTATAGCGGTAGTTTTGAATATGTTTACCGGACGATTTTTTGTCCACTCAAGAAAAATATCTGCATTCAAAGCTGAACGACCTGTAATAAAAATACATATATATCGATACAGTCTCTCTATCCATCTTTGATAGACATACACACCCCAAGGCACTGATTCTATTACCTGTCAGGGGAATCAAGCAATGCACATTGGAACAAATTTGCAGATATGCTAGTGTGTCTGTGCATCCATAGATCTGGATCAAGTCTGGCCACAGTAAGTCCCTGTAAAGGAAATCATACAACTATTTTCATATTCAGTATTCCAGGCAAAAATTCACCCTATATCCAGTGACCAGTCAGCATATACATATCAGGCTGATGAAACTGTTACCTGTAAGGAAAACCATATGCAGAGGCGGAGGAAATGGCTCCCTGTTCTACGAGTTTATCAAACAGACTCTTTTTCAGTTGGATCGCCTGTATCCCCTGTAACACAAGGTATATGCTTTGTCTTAGATCTTTTTAAATATAAAGCATGAACTTCTCATTTCAGAGGAACAGTATGCTGAATAAACATCCCTGACAGACTGATTAAGCAGATTAGTGATTGCCTCACAAAGTCCTATTAGTAAAGAGAGGTTTTTACCTTACAGGTAGTGAGCTCCACCAGCAAGGACTGTCAGTCCCGAGTATCTGCTACTCTGTAACGCTGGGAGCTCACAGCCGATTCCTCCAGGGTAAATGTGGTGTGATCAGGTCGTGGTCATCATCCAGACTGCCCGTTCTGCCTTTTCCCCCCCGGTTTATTAAGGGGAAGATTTACTAAGTAACTCCCCTTTTCCAAGGCTGGACGCCATCGCCGACCGGATGTGACGTGTCTGCGTGCATCCCATAGTGCCCTGCTAGATCGTCACATGATTAACCATGTGACTGGTGTTGGAACGCACGCTTGCGTTCCAGACGGTCTCAGGTACATCAGAGCCGCCCCCTTCCAAACCGGATGTATGCGCGCCAACCGGAAGTGATCCGTTTGTGCATTTCCCATAGTGCTTGCTTCCAGCGTCACATGGGGTGTCTCCTCCCCTCTTATGACGCTGATGTTAACCCCGCTCATACACTCCAATGGGGCCAGTGGTAGGTGGAATGAGTAACGCCCACCACAGGAGCGTTCTTCACCAGCCAGATAGGTTATATCGGCAGGCGTCTCGCGTTACTAGGCAACCACATCCATTATTCAGGCGTGGAAGATGTTTGTTACTAAGGGGCACATACAAGTCTCTA
Organism: Anomaloglossus baeobatrachus; assembly: GCF_048569485.1. Lineage (NCBI taxonomy): Eukaryota > Metazoa > Chordata > Amphibia > Anura > Aromobatidae > Anomaloglossus > Anomaloglossus baeobatrachus. Next base: position 454,238,554 of record NC_134354.1, read on the forward strand.
TAGGTGTATGTATATTTAGAAATGATATTCATTTCAATTTAGGACTGTATGGACAATTATATATTGTTCAGTATCAGGGCTCTGTCTCAGATAGCCTGCATCCATTCATGGAGGATGTTTAAATTAAGGGCACATCTCAAACCATATATAGATGTATGTATATTATTTTCCATTTAGGACTGTATGGATCAGTACATGATCTTCAGTATCAGGGCTCTGCCTCACACTAGCCTATATCTACTCGCTATAACCCTTATTTGCGCTTTTCCCTTGTGGTGACTATATTGTGGGCCTATCCATGGTATAGTCTAAACTAAATAATGAAATGGTATTCAATGACCATATGCGGGGCATACAAATGGCCAAACTCTCTCTCCCTGTCAGTACACTATTCTGGCTAAATGCTCTTATATAAAGCTGTGAAAGCTAATGATCTCATTGAGACCTCTTGGACTGACTGAGTCCAGTAGGAAGGTCCACCTGGCCTCCCGTTGCAGAATTCTTTTGTCCCAGTCTCCCTTGCGGTGGGGTCTTGGTACTACTTCAATGACTTGAAAAGATATACTTTTTAAATTACCCCCATGGAATTGGTTAACATGTCTTGCCAGTGCCGTGTCTCGCTTGTGAATTATGTCCCCTACATGCTCACCTATCCTAATCCTTAGCTGCCTCTTTGTTTTGCCTACATACGCACGTGGGCAACTGCAGGTACAGAGGTAAACTAATCCTTCTGTCCTGCAGTTAGCAAAGTCTCTAATGCAAAAGACTCTCTCGGTTTTCTGGTTTTTGAACGTTTTCGCTTGATCAATATATGGGCAATATGTACATTTGCCACATCTGAACGTGCCTATAGGCTTTCTCTCTAGCCATGTGCCCTCACCTCTGGGTGGTGCAAAATGACTGTGTGTAATGTGATCCCTAATTGATTTTCCCCTCCTGAAGGTCACGTTTGCATTCGGGGAAATGGAGTCACATATATCCGGGTCAGCTCTAAGTATTGGCCAATGTTTTCTAAGGATACCCATCACCTTAGTATTCTGGTCATCAAAAGTTGCTATGAGTCTAGTGATCTTGCTGTCATCAGTTTTGACCCTTTTAACCAACAAATCTCTCCTACTTCTTTCTTTCGCATGATTATATGCTGATTCTATAATCTGACCCGGATAGCCTCTATTGTGAAATCATGCGAAAGAAAGAAGTAGGAGAGATTTGTTGGTTAAAAGGGTCAAAACTGATGACAGCAAGATCACTAGACTCATAGCAACTTTTGATGACCAGAATACTAAGGTGATGGGTATCCTTAGAAAACATTGGCCAATACTTAGAGCTGACCCGGATATATGTGACTCCATTTCCCCGAATGCAAACGTGACCTTCAGGAGGGGAAAATCAATTAGGGATCACATTACACACAGTCATTTTGCACCACCCAGAGGTGAGGGCACATGGCTAGAGAGAAAGCCTATAGGCACGTTCAGATGTGCCAAATGTACATATTGCCCATATATTGATCAAGCGAAAACGTTCAAAAACCAGAAAACCGAGAGAGTCTTTTGCATTAGAGACTTTGCTAACTGCAGGACAGAAGGATTAGTTTACCTCTGTACCTGCAGTTGCCCACGTGCGTATGTAGGCAAAACAAAGAGGCAGCTAAGGATTAGGATAGGTGAGCATGTAGGGGACATAATTCACAAGCGAGACATGGCACTGGCAAGACATGTTAACCAATTCCATGGGGGTAATTTAAAAAGTATATCTTTTCAAGTCATTGAAGTAGTACCAAGACCCCACCGCAAGGGAGACTGGGACAAAAGAATTCTGCAACGGGAGGCCAGGTGGACCTTCCTACTGGACTCAGTCAGTCCAAGAGGTCTCAATGAGATCATTAGCTTTCACAGCTTTATATAAGAGCATTTAGCCAGAATAGTGTACTGACAGGGAGAGAGAGTTTGGCCATTTGTATGCCCCGCATATGGTCATTGAATACCATTTCATTATTTAGTTTAGACTATACCATGGATAGGCCCACAATATAGTCACCACAAGGGAAAAGCGCAAATAAGGGTTATAGCGAGTAGATATAGGCTAGTGTGAGGCAGAGCCCTGATACTGAAGATCATGTACTGATCCATACAGTCCTAAATGGAAAATAATATACATACATCTATATATGGTTTGAGATGTGCCCTTAATTTAAACATCCTCCATGAATGGATGCAGGCTATCTGAGACAGAGCCCTGATACTGAACAATATATAATTGTCCATACAGTCCTAAATTGAAATGAATATCATTTCTAAATATACATACACCTATAGAGACTTGTATGTGCCCCTTAGTAACAAACATCTTCCACGCCTGAATAATGGATGTGGTTGCCTAGTAACGCGAGACGCCTGCCGATATAACCTATCTGGCTGGTGAAGAACGCTCCTGTGGTGGGCGTTACTCATTCCACCTACCACTGGCCCCATTGGAGTGTATGAGCGGGGTTAACATCAGCGTCATAAGAGGGGAGGAGACACCCCATGTGACGCTGGAAGCAAGCACTATGGGAAATGCACAAACGGATCACTTCCGGTTGGCGCGCATACATCCGGTTTGGAAGGGGGCGGCTCTGATGTACCTGAGACCGTCTGGAACGCAAGCGTGCGTTCCAACACCAGTCACATGGTTAATCATGTGACGATCTAGCAGGGCACTATGGGATGCACGCCGACACGTCACATCCGGTCGGCGATGGCGTCCAGCCTTGGAAAAGGGGAGTTACTTAGTAAATCTTCCCCTTAATAAACCGGGGGGGAAAAGGCAGAACGGGCAGTCTGGATGATGACCACGACCTGATCACACCACATTTACCCTGGAGGAATCGGCTGTGAGCTCCCAGCGTTACAGAGTAGCAGATACTCGGGACTGACCGTCCTTGCTGGTGGAGCTCACTACCTGTAAGGTAAAAACCTCTCTTTACTAATAGGACTTTGTGAGGCAATCACTAATCTGCTTAATCAGTCTGTCAGGGATGTTTATTCAGCATACTGTTCCTCTGAAATGAGAAGTTCATGCTTTATATTTAAAAAGATCTAAGACAAAGCATATACCTTGTGTTACAGGGGATACAGGCGATCCAACTGAAAAAGAGTCTGTTTGATAAACTCGTAGAACAGGGAGCCATTTCCTCCGCCTCTGCATATGGTTTTCCTTACAGGTAACAGTTTCATCAGCCTGATATGTATATGCTGACTGGTCACTGGATATAGGGTGAATTTTTGCCTGGAATACTGAATATGAAAATAGTTGTATGATTTCCTTTACAGGGACTTACTGTGGCCAGACTTGATCCAGATCTATGGATGCACAGACACACTAGCATATCTGCAAATTTGTTCCAATGTGCATTGCTTGATTCCCCTGACAGGTAATAGAATCAGTGCCTTGGGGTGTGTATGTCTATCAAAGATGGATAGAGAGACTGTATCGATATATATGTATTTTTATTACAGGACGTTCAGCTTTGAATGCAGATATTTTTCTTGAGTGGACAAAAAGTCGTCCGGTAGACATATTCAAAACTACCGCTATACATTAAGAGGCTGGATGATGTCCTAGTGCAGGTAGCACATGCATGTTTGAACGAGATATCAATTAACGGTGACATAGAGACTGCAATTATATATATGTTTATTACAGGACTTGCAGTCTTGAATGATGGTATTGTGGAGTGGACAAAAAGACGTCCGGTAAACAAATCCAAACCACCGCTACCTTTCAAGAGGCTGGATGACATCTTAGTGCAGGTAGCACATGTATGCCCTTGCGCTAAAAGAATGCACATGGATAGAGAATGCAGTCTTATCACTATGCTTTCTACCTACAGGGACTAGTCAGGAGTGACGGAGAGGGATATTAAACCTTCCCCTAACAAAGCCATATACCAGAGAAGGTTTATGTTCTGTCAATTGGCTGAAAACCCGAAAATAGTGCCCTGTGTGAGTGACGGAGGGCTCTGATATATATAACAATAGTATAGTCATGTATGCATCATGGTCATTATTTCTTCTCTCTATATTTCAGGTGTGATAATTTATGAAATTTATGAAGTATATCAGAATTGGTCCCCTGAGGATCCCCTATATTGCGTTAGGGGAGGAGAAACGCGTCGGGAGAGTCAAAGAGGGTTCATTAGTTAAGTGGGCCTCTTGACTCCTACCTAACAGATCTATATTGATATTAGAGGAACCTTAAAAACTAACGCATAATCTATGTTAAATGTGGTTCTGTCCTGCACTATTTGTTATCACGCTGGTGATGGTCACCCCCGTCACCCCCGATGGTCATACAGCTATAAGAGTAAGGGTGAGCGTATTTTAGGAACAGAGGTCGAGGACCCCGGGAGGACGAACAGGGGTTGAGAAACAGGCTATATGTGAGACAGCATCACCTTGATATGAACCTCTGAACCCTATGCCCCTTCACAAACCATCTATCTATAGCTGAATCCTGGCGTGGGTTGAACACTGTTGAGCACATGCACAACTGTCTTTATCCTCATGTGTTTTTAGAGAAAGAAAGAGAGAACATTCATATGTTCTGGTTTTAAGAATATTCAATAAAGTATATTTTCATAAGAGGTGTTGAATTAGGTGGTTTTTTTAAAGTCAATATTGGCTAAGAAAATGAACTTTAACCCTTAAAACACATTTCAACATAAATTGCATTCGTGCCTTAAAAGGAGCAGCTAACATTGTTTTAGTGATTGTTCCATTAACACAGGTGTGGGTGTTGATGAGGACAGGGCAGGCGATCAGTCATGATTAAGTAAGAATGACACCACTGGACACTTTAAAAGGAGGCTGGTGCTTGGTATCATTGTTTCTCTTCAGTTAACCATGGTTAACGCTAAAGAAACACGTGCAGCCATCATTGCTCTGCTCAAAAATGGCCTAACAGGGAAGAGTATCGCAGCTACAAAGATTGCACCTCAGTCAACAATCTATCGCATCATCAAGAACTTCAAGGAGAGAGCTTCCATTGTTGCCAAAAAGGCTCCAGGGCGTCCAAGAAGGACCAGCAAACGCCAGGACCGTATCTTAAAACTGTTTCAGCTGCGGGATCGGACTACCAGCAGTGCCGAGCTAGCTCAGCAATGGCAGCAGGCTCGTGTGAGTGCTTCTGCACGCACTGTGAGGTTACAAACAGAGAAAATACACAGGACCAAGAGTTGCATGTCGACCAAATGATCAATTATATCAAACCCCTAAGTTTATAATTGACAGCAACTCTGACTACATATTATTACTGGACAAGTCGCAGAGAAATAGCGTGAGAAACAAGAAAAAAGAAACGACCAAACGTCCAATTGATGTGAAACATATATTTAATATTTATTATGATCAGTGCAGAGGTGGACATACAGATAAAAGTTATTTAAAAGAAGCACAACAACCAGGAAAAACCAGCAGTGTGGCAATTGCCCATATAAATCCCCAGACTCATACAAGCACCATATATATAATGGCAATCAGCAAAAATTGGACATATATTAGGTTAACTGGGATAGAAAAAATACGATCAAGGACACATGGTTAAGTTGTTTAAGGAATTATTCCCATGGATCAAAAAATGCTGCTGACTGCTCATTATTAAGCATTTATTTTACTACATAATAGTTAAACATACAGAAGTGGCAGTCATAACACGCCATATAAAGAGCAACCTTTACAAGGATGGTATCCAGTTGTCTGAGTGAACATTATATTGGTGCCGGTGCAGTCACATATAGGGCCACGTGGGAAGGTAAGCACGGTCAATCACATAACTGCATAGTCTGATTCGTCACAGAACGTGAATATTCTCAGATATAAGCCAATACTATCTAGCACAGACAGTGCTTACACTTACCACGTGTGTATCAAGGATTACAACCAGCCGAAATTTCCGCCTACCCGACGGCCGTTTCGGCAACCGCCTTCGTCAGTTTGCTGATTGCCATTATATATATGGTGCTTGTATGAGTCTGGGGATTTATATGGGCAATTGCCACACTGCTGGTTTTTCCTGGTTGTTGTGCTTCTTTTAAATAACTTATCTGTATGTCCACCTCTCCACTGATCATAATAAATATTAAATATATGTTTCACATCAATTGGACGTTTGGTCGTTTCTTTTTTCTTGTTTCTCACGCACTGTGAGGTGGAGACTCTTTGAGCAAGGCCTGGTTTCAGGGAGGGCAGCAGCAAAGAAGCCACTTCTCTCCAGAAAAAACATCAGGGACCGACTGATATTCTGCAAAAGGTACAGGGAGTGGACTGCTGAGAACTGGAATAAAGTCATTTTCTCAGATGAATCCCCTTTTCGATTGTTTGGGACATCTGGAAAACAGCTTATTAGGGGAAGAAGAGGTGAGCGCTACCACCAGTCTTGTCTCATGCCAACTGTTAAGCATCCTGAAACGATTCATGTGTGGGGTTGCTTCTCAGCCAAGGGAATCGGCTCACTCACAGTCTTGCCTAAAAACACAGCCATGAATAAAGAATGGTACCAGAATGTCCTCCAAGAGCAACTTCTCCCAACTGTCCAAGAGCAGTTTGGCGCCCAACAATGCCTTTTCCAGCATGATGGAGCACCTTGCCATAAAGCAAAGGTGATCACTAAATGGCTCATGGAACAAAACAGAGATTTTGGGTCCATGGCCTGGAAACTCCCCAGATCTTAATCCCATTGAGAACTTGTGGGCAATCAAGAGACAGGTCGACAAACAAAAACCAACAAATTCTGGCAAAATGCAAGCATTGCTTATGCAAGAATGGACAGCTATCAGTCAGGATTTGGTCCAGAAGTTGATTGAGAGCATGCCAGGGAGAATTGCAGAGGTCCTGAAGAAGAAGGGTCAACACTGCAAATATTGACTTGCTGCATTAACTCCTGTCAATATAACCTTTTGGTACTCATAATATGATTGCAATTATATTTCTGTATGTGATGTAAACATCAGACAAGCACAATTAAAAACCAGAGGGCAACAGATCATGTGAAAATATAATTTTGGTGTCATTCTCAAAACTTTTGTCCATGACTGTACTAGGAAAGATTGAACGAGTCAGATGCAGCCCCGACTGGCTTCTCCCAGCCCCTGTCCAGTTGATTGGGAGGTCTCTCTTTATGTACACACTAGTGTCTCTTTTGTCCTCAGCCGCCTCTTCAAACTGTTTTATCTGAGAATTCCAGAACATTTTAGAGTAAAACATATCTGGGTGTAATTACACAGCCAGGCTCCAACTATTGTTGCCTTTGGTTCGAAAGTCTGTTAGTAGGATCAACTCTCCTAAACCCTCTTTATGGGATTGTAGGTCATAGGAAGCTGAATAAAATGATACCTTGAGATCTGCGATTTGATGTCTTAATGTAGAGAAATCCATGTTTTTCTAATATGTACAGTGGGTACAGAAAGTATTCAGACCCCTTTACATTTTTCACTCTTCACCCCATCTTGACAGAAAAACACAAATTAATAAATTTGCAAAAATTTCTACAAGAAAAACTGATATCACATGGTCACAAGTATTCAGACCCTTTGCTCAGTAATGAGTAGAAGCACCCTCTTGAACTAGTACAGTCATGAGTCTTCTTGGGAATGATGCAACAAGTTTTTCACACCTAGATTTGGAGATCCTCTGCCATTCTTCCTTGCAAATCCTCTCCAGTTCCATCAGGTTGGATAGTGAACATTGGTGGACAGCCATTTTTGTCTTGTTGGAAGGTAAACCTTTGGCCAAGTCTGAGGTCGAGAGCACTCTTTCTTCCAGGATATCTCTGTACTTGGCTGCACTCATCTTTCCTTCAATTGCAACCAGTCGTCTTGTCCCTGCAGTTGAAAAACACCCCCATAGCACACTCCTAGTCTGAGAGTCCTACATGTGTTTTTTTTTTTTTTTTTTTCCTCCATATGTTTTGCACTGAGGAGATGGTTGCATTGGGCCACTCTGCCATAAAGGCCCAACTGGTAGAGGGCTGCAGTGATAGTTGACTTTGTGGAACTTTTTCCCATCTCTCTACTGCACCTCTGGAGCTCAGCCACAGTGATCTTGGGGTCTAGTTTACCTCTCTCACCAAGGCTCTTCTCCCAAGATTTCTCAGTTTGGCCGGACGATCAGGTCTAGGAAGAGGTCTGGTGGTCCCAAACTTCTTCCATTTAAGGATTATGAAGGCAATTGTGCTCTTAGGAACCTTGAGTACTGCAGAAATTCTTTTGTAACCTTTTCCAGATCTGTGCCTTGCCACAATTATGTCTCTGAGCTCCTTGGGCAGTTCCCCTTTGACCTCATAATTTTCATTTGTGTCTCACATGCACTGTGAGGTCTTATATATACAGATGTGTGCCTTTCCAAATCAAGGCCTATCAGTTTACTAAAACATAGCTGGACTCCAATGAAGGAGTAGAACCATCCCAAGGAGGATCATAAGGAAATTAACATGTGACTTAAAAAGTGTCTGAGCAAAGGGTCTGAATACTTAGGATCATGTAGTATTTGTTTTTTTTTTGTTTGATTAATTTGCAAAAAGTTCTACATTTGGTTTTTTTCTGTCAAGATGGGGTGCAGAGTGTACATTAATAAGAAAAAAAATTAACTTTTTTCAAATTACCAAATGGCTGAAAAGTTAAGCTCCATGGGCTGGACACTGTACTGAATGATAATCTGCCTCCAGACCTTATTTTAAATAAAAAGGGCATTTACATATAAGAAAAACGGAGATATCTTTGTAATAAGACATCAGATCGCAGGTATCACTTTATTCAACTTCCAATGATCTATATGCCTGTATAGACTTATTTTTGAGAGTTGATCCTACTGACAGAATCCCTTTAAATCTAGTCACAGGTTCCATTTAAAAGGGGTCCACAATTGTTACCATTCATGTAAAATAACATCAGCTAATAAAAAAATATGCCAGCTTTCAATTTTGTTCAAGACCAATGCATTATGTTGCTATATCAATAACAATGTTTACCTTTACAAAAATGGAGCCATATATCCACATTTGTAAAAATATCAAAAATTCTTTATTTAACATACAGTTAGGTCCAGAAATATTTGGACAGTGACACAATTTTCGCTAGTTGGGCTCTGCATGCCACCACATTGGATTTGAAATGAAACCTCTACAACAGAATTCAAGTGCAGATTGTAATGTTTAATTTGAAGGTTTGAACAAAAATATCTGATAGAAATTGTAGGAATTGTACACATTTCTTTACAAACACTCCACATTTTAGGAGGTCAAAAGTAATTGGACAAATAAACCAAACCCAAAAAAAAAATTTTATTTTCAATATTTTGTTGCGAATCCTTTGGAGGCAATCACTGCCTTAAGTCTGGAACCCATGGACATCACCAAACGCTGGGTTTCCTCCTTCTTAATGCTTTGCCAGGCCTTTACAGCCGCAGCCTTCAGGTCTTGCTTGTTTGTGGGTCTTTCCGTCTTAAGTCTGGATTTGAGCAAGTGAAATGCATGCTCAATTGGGTTAAGATCTGGTGATTGACTTGGCCATTGCAGAATGTTCCACTTTTTAGCACTCATGAACTCCTGGGTAGCTTTGGCTGTATGCTTGGGGTCATTGTCCATCTGTACTATGAAGCGCCGTCCGATCAACTTTGCGGCATTTGGCTGAATCTGGGCTGAAAGTATATCCCAGTACACTTCAGAATTCATCCGGCTACTCCTGTCTGCTGTTATGTCATCAATAAACACTAGTGACCCAGTGCCATTGAAAGCCATGCATGCCCATGCCATCACGTTGCCTCCACCATGTTTTACAGAGGATGTGGTGTGCCTTGGATCATGTGCCGTTCCCTTTCTTCTCCAAACTTTTTTCTTCCCATCATTCTGGTACAGGTTGATCTTTGTCTCATCTGTCCATAGAATACTTTTCCAGAACTGAGCTGGCTTCATGAGGTGTTTTTCAGCAAATTTAACTCTGGCCTGTCTATTTTTGGAATTGATGAATGGTTTGCATCTAGATGTGAACCCTTTGTATTTACTTTCATGGAGTCTTCTCTTTACTGTTGACTTAGAGACAGATACACCTACTTCACTGAGAGTGTTCTGGACTTCAGTTGATGTTGTGAACGGGTTCTTCTTCACCAAAGAAAGTATGCGGCGATCATCCACCACTGTTGTCATCCGTGGACGCCCAGGCCTTTTTGCGTTCCCAAGCTCACCAGTCAATTCCTTTTTTCTCAGAATGTACCCGACTGTTGATTTTGCTACTCCAAGCATGTCTGCTATCTCTCTGATGGATTTTTTCTTTTTTTTCAGCCTCAGGATGTTCTGCTTCACCTCAATTGAGAGTTCCTTAGACCGCATGTTGTCTGGTCACAGCAACAGCTTCCAAATGCAAAACCACACACCTGTAATCAACCCCAGACCTTTTAACTACTTCATTGATTACAGGTTAACGAGGGAGACGCCTTCAGAGTTAATTGCAGCCCTTAGAGTCCCTTGTCCAATTACTTTTGGTCCCTTGAAAAAGAGGAGGCTATGCATTACAGAGCTATGATTCCTAAACCCTTTCTCCGATTTGGATGTGAAAACTCTCATATTGCAGCTGGGAGTGTGCACTTTCAGCCCATATTATATATCTAATTGTATTTCTGAACATGTTTTTGTAAACAGCTAAAATAACAAAACTTGTGTCACTGTCCAAATATTTCTGGACCTAACTGTATATGCAAGACACAAACAGTTAAAAACAATTTATGGAGTGCAAAGTGCAGAGAATCGAACAGTTGTGGAAATCACACAATCAGATAGTACAATGGATGGAGAAATTACTTCCACAAGGCTACGTGCTAATGATCAAGTGTAAATGTGTAGGTCACCAATGCAGACAACGCATAGATTCCATGCAAGAAGAGCAAGACCTCTACAAGGTGGAAGACACAATGGTTAATCAAGTCCACCTAATATGTATGCTATGTGCACAATAGGGGTTCAGTTGCTCCTGCACGGGGCGTATGCGTATCCGCAAAGTGAACGTCACATTCACACATAAATAAGAGTACCTGGCCAGCATGAATGAATATAGAAATTACAGATAATGCTGCAGTAACATACCGAGGCAAAGGATTGTGTGCAGGTTACCTGCAGCCGTCCTATATCAGGATGACTTTATATAGCAAAAGGATTAATGATTTCAAAATGACATGACAGTGTACTACGAATATAATATAAATATGTAGATCACTGCTGCAGGCGATACACATATCACATGCAAGTAATTAAACCCCTGCAAAATAAATAACACTGATTAGTCTGGTCCACCCAGTAAGTATACAAAATGCATATTGCAAATTCCAGTGGTCCTGCACATGACATGTGTATACACACAGAGTGTATATCACAGCAGTGATCAACCAGAATCAATGACATAAATAAGTATGTGACTGCAGCATTATCTGTAATTTCTATATTCATTCATGCTGGCCAGGTACTCTTATTTATGTGTGAATGTGACGTTCACTTTGCGGATACGCATACGCCCCGTGCAGGAGCAACTGAACCCCTATTGTGCACATAGCATATATACAGTGCCTACAAGTAGTATTCAACCCCCTGCAGATTTAGCAGGTTTGATAAGATGCAAATAAGTTAGAGCCTGCAAACTTCAAACAAGAGCAGGATTTATTAACAGATGCATAAATCTTACAAACCAACAAGTTATGTTGCTCAGTTAAATTTTAATAAAGTTTCAACATAAAAGTGTGGGTCAATTATTATTCAACCCCTAGGTTTAATATTTTGTGGAATAACCCTTGTTTGCAATTACAGCTAATCGTCTTTTATAAGACCTGATCAGGCCGGCACAGGTCTCTGGAGTTATCTTGGCCCACTCCTCCATGCAGATCTTCTCCAAGTTATCTAGGTTCTTTGGGTGTCTCATGTGGACTTTAATCTTGAGCTCCTTCCACAAGTTTTCAATTGGGTTAAGGTCAGGAGACTGACTAGGCCACTGCAACACCTTGATTTTTTCCCTCTAGAACCAGGCCTTGGTTTTCTTGGCTGTGTGCTTTGAGTCGTTGTCTTGTTGGAAGATGAAATGACGAGCCATCTTAAGATCCTTGATGGAGGAGCGGAGGTTCTTGGCCAAAATCTCCAGGTAGGCTGTGCTATCCATCTTCCCATGGATGCGGACCAGATGGCCAGGCCCCTTGGCTGAGAAACAGCCCCACAGCATGATGCTGCCACCACCATGCTTGACTGTAGGGATGGTATTCTTGGGGTCGTATGCAGTGCCATCCAGTCTCCAAACGTCACGTGTGTGGTTGGCACCAAAGATCTCGATCTTGGTCTCATCAGACCAGAGAACCTTGAACCAGTCTGTCTCAGAGTCCTCCAAGTGATCATGAGCAAACTGTAGACGAGCCTTGACATGACGCTTTGAAAGTAAAGGTACCTTACGGGCTCGTCTGGAACGGAGACCATTGCAGTGGAGTACGTTACTTATGGTATTGACTGAAACCAATGTCCCCACTGCCATGAGATCTTCCCGGAGCTCCTTCCTTGTTGTCCTTGGGTTAGCCTTGACTCTTCGGACAAGCCTGGCCTCGGCACGGGTGGAAACTTTCAAAGGCTGTCCAGGCCGTGGAAGGCTAACAGTAGTTCCATAAGCCTTCCACTTACGGATGATGCTCCCAACAGTGGAGACAGGTAGGCCCAAGTCCTTGGAAAGGGTTTTGTATCCCTTGCCAGCCTTGTGACCCTCCACGATCTTGTCTCTGATGGCCTTGGAATGCTCCTTTGTCTTTCCCATGTTGACCAAGCATGAGTGCTGTTCACAAGTTTGGGGAGGGTTTTAGTCAGAAAAGGCTGGAAAAAGAGATAATTAATCCAAACATGTGAAGCTCATTGTTCTTTGTGCCTGAAATACTTCTTAATACTTTAGGGGAACCAAACAGAATTCTTGTGGTTTGAGGGGTTGAATAATAAATGACCCTCTGAATAAACTTTTCACAATTTAAAAAAAAAAAAAATAAAAAAAGAAATAACATTCTTTTTTGCTGCAGTGCATTTCACACTTCCAGGCTGATCTACAGTCCAAATGTCACAATGCCAAGGTAATTCCGAATGTGTAAACCTGCTAAATCTGCAGGGGGTTGAATACTACTTGTAGGCACTGTATTAGGTGGACTTGATTAACCATTGTGTCTTCCACCTTGTAGAGGTCTTGCTCTTCTTGCATGGAATCTATGCGTTGTCTGCATTGGTGACCTACACATTTACACTTGATCATCAGCACGTAGCCTTGTGGAAGTAATTTCTCCATCCATTTGTACTATCTGATTGTGTGATTTCAACAACTGTTCGATTCTCTGCACTTTGCACTCCATAAATTGTTTTTAACTGTGTGTTTTGCATATATGTTAAATAAAGAATTTTTGATATTTTTACAAATGTGGATATATGGCTCCATTTTTGTATAGGTAAACATGTATAGGGGAGCCTTTCCCAGTAAACCTTATGGTTTAATGAGGTCTAGCCCCTGGTTCAAACTTTTGAATCCAGGAATTGACAATTACTGTCGGACATGTATCCTATATCAATAACAATGTATAATTAAAACTGGCACCAGGCATAGATATCATGCTTCCACAAAATTAAGATAGTGTCTTATATTTTTTGCCCTGAAAAATGTGGTAGGGCTTTTCTTTTGGGTAGATCTGATTTTTGGGGAAACACTGTTACCCCCAAAAGAAAGCAAACTTCCAAGCAGAATTGCATTGATCAGACACCGGACATCTGCGTTGCGATCAGGTCCCCCTGAGTTACACAGGGGTCACTCCCCCTACTGGCCAGAAGCAGTATCACACAGTCAGTGAGAGCTGCTTGATACTGCATGTAGGGAGCTATCTGCTTTCATTTGGGGCTTTAAAGAAGTGTCCCGCTGTATTCTTTAACTTTTTTAACTGCATGGACACTTCATTATTGAACAACAACTTTGGCTTATTTTTTAAGCATACTCCATAAAAGCCGAAAATTTCTGTTAGGTCTTATTTTCAGAGAAACACTGTACATATGAAAATGATCCTTTCAATGTATTATAAAACTGCTGTATATTACATACTACAAATTAAGACCTGCAGTCAGTCCAAGAAATTAATCTGGTCAGTAATAGTCTTGATTACATATTGTGCTCTTCCAGGTGCTGATTTCTATCTCTTGCCACAGATAAAGTAGTAATATCTACTGTACATGTTTGGACAATTTACCAACTACATTAATGCATGCAACTATCAAACAGAATTGAGATAATCTGTTACCTATATAGAGTAATCAACCATAATTGCTGTGAAATGTATAGGTCTATAAGTTGTGAGAGACCCTCAACAAGAGATTTATTGAATTACAAGTTTGACTCCGTAGTTTTTTTTTTTTTTATAGGATTGTCCAAGTCTTCAAGAAAGTCTCCAGTCACTGACTGCAGACTTGCAAATCCTTACATCGCCCGCAGCATGTGCTTTGAGGCTACAGGCACTGGAGAATAGAGACTGAGCTGTCACGTAACCGCATCTACGAAATATGGACACTCCTGGCTACATTCCAACTAAACATGCACAGCCTTGCTCAATACAAGTGACTTGAGCAAGGCCGCATACGTCTAGTTGGACTGTGGCCGGGAGTATGCATATCAAATACTTGCAGTCACATTACCACTCAATCTCACCGCCGGCACCAGAGAATCCTCACTGCATGCGATGTTTCACAAGTCTGCAGTCACAGCGGAATAAACCTGCAAAATTCCTTTAACATGTGATCTTTTAATGTTTAGAATGTAATAGTGGATTTATAATACATACAGTGCCTTGCGAAAGTATTCAGCTCCCTTGACTTTTTCAACATTTTCCCACATATCAGGCTTCAAACATGACGATAATGTTAGTTATGATGAAGAAGCAACAACATGTGGGACACAATTGTGAAGGTGAATGATATTTTTTGCTTATTTTAAACTTTTGTAAAAAATAAACTGAAAATTGGTGCATCCAATATCATTCGGCCCCTTTACTTTCAGTGCAGCAAACTCACTCCAGAAGTTCATTGAGGATCTCTGAATGATCCAATGTTGTCCTAAATGACTGATGATGATAAATATAAGCCACCTACAGTCATATGAAAAAGTTTGGGCACCCCTATTAATGTTAACCTTTTTTCTTTATAACAATTTGGGTTTTTGCACCAGCTATTTCAGTTTCATATATCTAATAACTGATGGACTCAGTAATATTTCTGGATTGAAATGAGGTTTATTGTACTAACCGAAAATGTGAAATCCGCATTTAAACAAAATTTGACTGGTGCAAAAGTATGGGCACCCTTATCAATTTCTTGATTTGAACACTCCTAACTACTTTTTACTGACTTACTAAAGCACTAAATTGGTTTTGTAACCTCATTGAGCATTGAACTTCATAGGCAGGTGTATCCAATCATGAGAAAAGGTATTTAAGGTGGCCAATTGCAAGTTGTTCTCCTATTTGAATCTCCTATGAAGACTGGCATCATGGGCTCCTCAAAACAACTCTCAAATGATCTGAAAACAAAGATTATTCAACATAGTTGTTCAGGGGAAGGATACAAAAAGTTGTCTCAGATTTAAACTGTCAGTTTCCACTGTGAGGAACATAGTAAGGAAATGGAAGAACACAGTTACAGTTCTTGTTAAGCCCAGAAGTGGCAGGCCAAGAAAAATATCAGAAAGGCAGAGAAGAAGAATGGTGAGAACAGTCAAGGACAATCCACAGACCACCTCCAAAGACCTGCAGCATCATCTTGCTGCTGATGGTGTCAATGTGCATCGGTCAACAATACAGCGCACTTTGCACAAGGAGAAGCTGTATGGGGGAGTGATGCGAAAGAAGCCGTTTCTGCAATAACGCCACAAACAGAGTCGCCTGAGGTATGCAAAAGCACATTTGGACAAGCCAGTGACATTTTGGAAGAAGGTTGTGTGGACTGATGAAACAAAGATTGAGTTGTTTGGTCATACAAAAAGGCGTTATGCATGGAGGCAAAAAAACACGGCAGTCCAAGAAAAGCACTTGCTACCCACAGTAAATTTGGTGGAAGTTCCATCATGCTTTGGGGCTGTGTGGCCAATGCCGGCACCGGGAATCTTGATAAAGTTGAGAGTCGCATGGATTCAACTCAGTATCAGCAGATTCTTGACAATAATGTGCAAGAATCAGTGACAAAGTTGAAGTTACGCAGGGGATGGAAATTTCAGCAAGACAATGATCCAAAACACCGCTCCAAATCTACTCAGGCATTCATGCAGAGGAACAATTACAATGTTCTGGAATGGCCATCCCAGTCCCCAGACCTGAATATCATTGAACATCTGTGGGATGATTTGAAGCGTGCTGTTCATGCTCGGCGACCATCAACCTTAACTGAACTGGAATTGTTTTGTAAACAGGAATGGTCAAATATACCTTCATCCAGGATCCAGGAACTCATTAAAAGCTACAGGAAGAGACTAGAGGCTGTTATTTTTGCAAAAGGATGATCTACAAAATATTAATGTCACTTATGTTGAGGTGCCCATATTTTTACACCGGTCAAATTTTGTTTAAATATGGAATATTTCTGGATTGAAATGAGTTTTATTGTACTGAGTCCATCAGTTATTAGATATATGAAACTGAAATAGCTGCTGCAAAAACCCAAATTGTTATATAGAAAAAAGGTTAACATTAATAGGGGTGCCCAAACTTTTTCATATGACTATGTGTAATCAAGTCTCTGTATAAATGCACCTGCTCTGTGATAGTCTGTGTTCTGTTTAAAGCGCAGATCGCATCATGAAGACCAAAGAACACAACAGGCAGGTCTGTGATACTGTTGTGGAGAAGTGTAAAGCTGGATTTGGTTACAAAAATATTTCCACAACTTTACAACATCCTAAGAAGCACTGTGCAAGCGAGCGTATTGAAATGGAAGGAGTATCATACCACTGCAAATCTACCAAGACCCGGCCATCCTTCAAAATGTTTCTCAACTAAGGAAAAGACTGATCAGAGATGCAGCAGAGTGTCATACTCAGGGTCACTCTGGATGACCTGCAGAGATCTACAGCTGAGGTGGGAAAGTCTGTCCATAGGACAACAATCAGTCGTACACTGCACAAATCTGACCTTTATAGAAGACTGGCAAGAAGAAAGCTATTTCTCAAAGATATCCATAAAAAGTGTTGTTTAACGTTTGCCACAAGCCACCTGGGAGACACACCAAACATGTGGAAGAAGGTGCTCTGGTCAGATGAAACCAAAATTAAACTATTTGGGCACAATGCCAAACGATATGTTTGGAGTACAAGCAACACAGCTTATCACCCTGAACACACCATCCCCACTGTCAAACATGGTGGTGGCAGCATCATGGTTTGGGCCTGCTTTTCTTCAGCAGGGACAGGGAAGAAGGTTAAAATTGATGGGAAGATGGATGGAGCCAAATACAGGACCATTCTTGAAGAAAACCTGTGTGAGTCTGCAAAAGACCTGAGACTGGGACGAAGATTTGTCTTTCAACAAGACAATGATCCCAAAAATACAGCAAAATCTACAATGGAATAGTTCACAAATAAACATATCCAGGTGTTTGACTTGCCCATTCTAAGTCCAGACCTGAATCCAATCAAGAATCTGTGGAAAGAGCTGAAAACGGCTGTTCAAACGCTCTCCATCCAACCTCACTCAGCTCGAGCTACTTGCAAAGGAAGAATGGGCAAGAATTTCAGTCCCTTGATGTGCAAAACCGATAGACACAAACCCCAAGCGACTTGCAACTGTAATCGCAGCAAAAGGTGGTGCTACAAAGTATTAACTTAAATAATTAAATAATTAACTAAAATAATATTGCACGCCCCAATTTTCAGTTTATTATTTTTTATAAACGTTTAAAATAAACAATACATTTCGTTCAACTTCACAATTGTGTCCCACTTGTTGATTCTTCACCATAACATTACATTTTTTATCTTTATGTTTGAAGCCTGAAATGTGGGAAAAGGTTGAAAAATTCAAAGGGGCCAATACTTTTGCAAGGCACTGTTTACAAAGTATACTTCCAATATATTTATGCCTGTGGGCCATTTTTATCCCTTAATGACAAACAATATGCCTTTTTACTGACTTGAGAAATCCGAGAATAGCACTCCATAAAGGGCAAAAATTCAGTGAGTGTAAGCTGTATAATATATCTGATTTTCTGCTACCTATCACAATCATTGGTAGCTCCAGTTATGGCCCACTAATCCCATAGATCCCATTGTCAATAGGGACAGTGGCACCTCCGTGGTTAACAGAGCGAGACTTGTCTCTTTCCAACCCATTGGCAGCCCGCGATTGCCTCATGTGATCCCAATGAGTGCCATGGCAATCTGAGGTCACATAATGGCCACAGGGTCAGCCAGCTTTGGTCGCTTGTTAGCAACAGTAGAATTTTTTTTCTCCCCATTCTATTCAGCTCTTCACAGCAGCTGTCAGCTGTTCACTATATCTGATAATCTGTTGCATCAGCCATGATTGGTGTTGGCACTGACTGTGGCCATTTAATGGCTTATATCCTGCTGTGAATAGTGGTAAATAGAGATGAGTGAACCCGAGGTTCGATGTTCGTACCAAACACAGACTTTACAAAAAAGTTAGAGTTCGGAGATCAGGTGCTTTACGTATGCAAACCACTCACGCGAGCATCTCTGTGCACAGGTATGCTCAGCCCAATGTCACCCGCGTTCAGTGTTTGATCGACATGCGCTGGGGGTAATAGCATGATCGGATGTAGTGTGCACTCAAAAATAAAATAGAAAAAATGATATGGAAAACCCATGCCCATGGAAGTTATCTGTCTATGGCTGGCAGCATGTCGGTGTAGACCCAAACTACAAAATTAGTGACTTCCATTGCGTTTCAGGTCAAATCCAGGTTCCAACCGAAGTTTAGATAAAGTCCGGCTGCACCTTCCAAACTGAACTTCCACAAGGTCTGCTCGTCTCTAGTCATAAAGGCATCTAGATGGTTAAATCGTGGGGGGGGGGGGCTCCCTCCCCATCAGCACCCTAAGATCTTGACTGTGTGGTTCTGGTGGTTGTCATGGCAATTCATGGTCAAATTACAGTCTGCCAGGAGCCTGAAAATAACATTTTTCTTTGGGGTCATTCCACTTTAACTCCTAAAAATCACCTTAAGGGTTAATAAGCTACCAGATAGCAATTTTTAATATGCAACGTGCTGTTTTAAACTAGTATCATTTTTGGCAGTTTTCCAGTATATTTGTCCCCTAAAGTTAGTGTGACCCATAGAAGCTGTATTGTGATATAGAATCAGCTAGCAACTAGCGGGATTAATAATGTGAAAAGGAGACAGGAAGTAGTTGTGGAGCGCCAGAGAATGCTGGGAAAAAGGGAGTGGTGGCCATGACAACCAGGTGAAAAACGTCTGTGGGAGCTTTTGAGGGAACAGACCAGTGGGTTAGATCAGTGTTTTCCTTGAGAAACAGTCGATATAAATAAGGAGGCTCAGGACAGACAAGATTCTGTATTATCTGAAGATAGGAGTAGAGGGACAGCACGGACTCTTTTCTTACTACCACACCTCCATTGTATGAGGCAAGTAGAGACTGCACAGCTCTAGACACACTTTGAAGAGGACTGATCTGTGAGGAGAAACGCTTTGTATAGAGTTGTTGGAGTTATCATATGAAGAGAAGTAATGTCATGTATTGGAAAGAAGTTGAATAAAATCCCAATAGTTACCTTCACATTTGAATAGTGTGATAACTGTGCCTGAAGATCCTGCCCTCCCTTTCCTGTACAGAAGAATAATGGTCGCCCTGTGTAAGATTTCCCTGGGATTCCAGAAGAACGCATGTAAAAGTATAAGCCTTCACATACTGAGGGTCGTACTTGCAACATTACTTCGAAATTGCATAAGTCCCCCAAAAATGTTTGATAGTTCCTTAAAGGAAGAAAAAAAAAGCTGCACAATTTTTAAACCTCCTAACATCCTAATAACATAAAAGGAAATTTTAAAATTTGTGGATATAAAGAGAGCTTTATACGGTAGCGATGTCGCTGGTGAAAGCACCCGCCCCCGTCGGTTGTGCGTCACAGGCAAATCGCTGCCCGTGGCGTACATCGCTAACACCCGTCACACATACTTACCAGCCTAGCGACGTTGCTGTGACCGGCAAACCGTCTTCTTTCTAAGGGGGGCAGTTCGTTCGGCATCACAGCCGCGTCACTAAGCGGCCGCCCAATAGAAGCGGAGGGGCAGGGATGAGCGGGCCGAACATCCCGCCCACCTCCTTCCTTCTTCATTGCGGCCGGCCGCAGGTACGATGTTGTTACTCGTTCCTGCAGTGTCACACATAGCGATGTGTGCTGCCGCAGGAACGACGAACAACCTGCGTCCAGCAACAGCAACGATAATCGGGATTAGAACGACCGGTCAACGATCAACAATTAGGTGAGTAATTTTGATTGTTACCTGTTGTTCGTGCGTTTCACACGCGACGACACTAACGAGGCCGGATGTGCGTCACGAATTCCGTTACCCCAACGACATCTCGTTAGCGATGTCGTTGCGTGTAAAGCCCGCTTAAGACATATGGGAAATGTTAACCAGCAAAAACAAAGCAAACATCGCCAGCACTCACTTCTATTGCTCCAGGAAATGAGTTCAGTGCCTTCCACCTGTGACCACAGGTAAACCATGAGAAAAGTGTGTAGGATGGACACCA
This sequence comes from Anomaloglossus baeobatrachus, assembly GCF_048569485.1. Lineage (NCBI taxonomy): Eukaryota > Metazoa > Chordata > Amphibia > Anura > Aromobatidae > Anomaloglossus > Anomaloglossus baeobatrachus. The sequence goes on from NC_134354.1 coordinate 454,259,347, forward strand.
GGAAAAAAGAATAAGGTTTACTGCACAAAAATATCAAAACATTTTAACCCCTTAACGACCCATGACGTACTAGATACGTCATGGATCGTGTGCCGGTAAGCCCCGCCCCCTGCCGCCGGCAGGCGGCGGCGAGACGCGCACACATCAGCTGTTATCAACAGCTGATATGTGTGCCTGCTAGCCGCGGGTGGAATCGCTTCCACCCGCGGCCATTAACCCCTTACATTTCGTTGCCAAAGTCTTGGCAGCGATATGTATATCGGCGCCGCCATGACAGTGACTTACCCCACCCCCACCGGAAGTCACGTGACATGATCACGTGACTTTCGGCGGTTGCCATGGTAGCACAGGGTCATGTGATGACGCCTGTAGCTAACATGAGTCACTTCCTTTCAATGCCGGAATATAGCCGGCATTGAAAGTGAAGCAGCAAATCTGCAGTTCTCAGCTCTGTAGCTGAGATTTGCAGATAGTGCAGAGCGATCGGATTGCTGATCGCAATAGCCCCCTAGGGGGACTAGTAAAATAAAAAAAAAAGTTTTAAAAAATTAAAAAAATAAAATAAAAATAAAAAAACCTAAAAGTTCAAATCACCCCCCTTTCACCCCATTGAAAATTAAAGGGTTAAAAAAATAAAAAATACACACATTTGGTATCGCCACGTTCAGAAATGCCCGATCAAAATATAAAAATCAATGAATCTGATCAGTAAACGGCGTAGCGGCAAAAAAATTCCAAACGCCAAAATTACGTTTTTTGGTCGCCGCAAATTTTGCGCAAAATGCAATAACAGGCGATCAAAACGTAGCATCTGCGTAAAAATGGTACCGTTAAGAACGTCAGGTCGAGACGCAAAAAATAAGCCATCTCTGAGCCTCAGATCCTGAAAAATGAGAACGCTACGGGTTTTGGAAAATGGCGCAAAACGTGCGCCACGTTTTTTGGACAAGCTTGTGAATTTTTTTTAACCCCTTAGATACAAGTAAACCTATACATGTTTGGTGTCTACAAACTCGCACCGACCTGAGGCATCATACCCACACATCAGTTTTACCATATAGTGAACACTGTGAATAAAATATCCCAAAAACTATTGTACAATCCCACTTTTTTTGCAATTTTTCCGCACTTGGAATTTTTTTGCCGTTTTCCAGTACACTATATGGTAAAACTTATGGTTTCATTTAAAAGTACAACTCGTCCCGCAAAAAACAAGCCCTCATATGGCAAGATTGATGGAAAAATAAAAAAGTTACGCCTCTCGGAAGAAGGGGAGCAAAAAACAAAAACGGAAAGTGCCCGGGGGCTGAAGGGGTTAAAACCGCATGCTGGTTCTCTCACGCGTTTCAAGCGCAAAGTGAGTTCTTAGCCATCTTCAGTGGTTGATACCTTTTAATGGCTAACTGAAAAGATGGTAATAATTCTAAATAAATTTTTTCAGTTAGCCATTAAAAGGTATCAACCACTGAGGACTCAGTTCTTTTAAACCATTTTTTTATCCCTACTGGCTAACACGGTACAAAGATATATTACTTGTATAGTCATCTTTATTCTTTTATCCTGGTGTCTATCCTACACACTTTTTTATATGGGAAATGTTATTTATTAACTATTGTGTGGTAAAGAAGGGAATTTTGTTTACTTACCGTAAATTCCTTTTCTTCTAGCTCCTATTGGGAGACCCAGACAATTGGGGTGTATAGCTACTGCCTCCGGAGGCCACACAAAGTATTACACTTTAAAAAGTGTAACCCCTCCCCTCTGCCTATACACCCTCCCGTGCATCACGGGCCCATCAGTTTTGGTGCCAAAGCAGGAAGGAGGAAACTTATAAATTGGTCTAAGGTAAATTCAATCCGAAGGATGTTCGGAGAACTGAAACCATGAACCAAAAGAACAATTCAACATGAACAACATGTGTACACAAAAGAACAAACAGCCCGAAGGGAACAGGGGCGGGTGCTGGGTCTCCCAATAGGAGCTAGAAGAAAAGGAATTTACGGTAAGTAAACAAAATTCCCTTCTTCTTTGTCGCTCCATTGGGAGACCCAGACAATTGGGACGTCCAAAAGCAGTCCCTGGGTGGGTAAAAGAATACCTCGATAAAAAGAGCCGTAACACGGCCCCCTCTTACAGGTGGGCAACCGCCGCCTGAAGGACTCGCCTACCTAGGCTGGCATCTGCCGAAGCATAGGCATGCACCTGATAGTGTTTCGTGAAGGTGTGCAGACTCGACCAGGTAGCCGCCTGACACACCTGCTGAGCCGTAGCCTGGTGCCGCAATGCCCAGGATGCACCCACGGCTCTGGTAGAATGGGCTTTCAGCCCTGAAGGAATCGGAAGCCCAGAAGAACGATAAACTTCAAAAATCGGTTCCTTGATCCACCGAGCCAAGGTAGACTTGGAAGCCTGCGACCCCTTACGCTGGCCAGCGACAAGGACAAAGAGCGCATCAGAGCGGCGCAGGGGCGCCGTGCGAGACACGTAGATCCGGAGTGCTCTCACTAGATCTAACAAATGCAAATCCTTTTCACATTGGTGAACTGGATGAGGGCAAAATGAAGGTAAGGAGATATCCTGATTGAGATGAAAAGTGGACACCACCTTAGGGAGAAAGTCCGGGACCGGACGCAGAACCACCTTATCCTGGTGAAATACCAGGAAAGGGCCTTTGCATGACAGCGCTGCAAGCTCTGACACTCTACGGAGTGAAATAACCGCCACTAGAAATGCCACCTTCTGCGAAAGACGTGATAGAGAGACATCCCGCAGCGGCTCAAAAGGTGGTTTTTGAAGAGCCCGTAGAACCATGTTGAGATCCCAGGGTTCCAGCGGACGCTTGTAAGGTGGGACTATGTGGCAAACTCCCTGCAGGAACGTGCGGACCTGCGGAAGCCTGGCTAGACGCTTTTGAAAAAAAACACGGAAAGCGCCGAGACTTGACCTTTGAGAGAGCCGAGGGACAAACCCTTGTCCAGTCCCGATTGAAGGAAGGAAAGAAACCTGGGTAAGGCAAACGGCCAGGGGATAAACCCCCTCGCAGAGCACCAGGCTAAGAAGATCCTCCAAGTTCTGTGATAGATCTTGGCTGACGTTGGCTTCCTGGCCTGTCTCATAGTGGCAATGACATCTTGAGACAACCCTGAGGACGCTAAGAGCCAGGACTCAATGGCCACACAGTCAGGTTGAGGGCCGCAGAATTCAGATGGAAAAATGGCCCTTGAGATAGCAAGTCTGGTCGGTCTGGGAGCGCCCATGGTTGCCCCACCGTGAGATGCCACAGATCCGGGTACCACGACCGCCTCGGCCAATCTGGAGCGACGAGGATGGCGCGGCGGCAGTCGGACCTGATCTTGCGCAACACTCTGGGCAGCATTGCCAGAGGAGGGAATACATAAGGCAGTTGAAACTGCGACCAATCCTGAACTAAGGCGTCCGCCGCCAGAGCTCTGTGGTCCTGAGACCGTGCCATGAATGCTGGGACCTTGTTGTTGTGCCGAGACGCCATGAGATCGACGTCCGGCGTTCCCCAGCGGCAACAGATCTCTTGAAACACGTCCGGGTGGAGAGACCATTCCCCCGCGTCCATGCCCTGGCGACTGAGGAAGTCTGCTTCCCAGTTTTCTACGCCCGGAATGTGAACCGCGGAGATGGTGGAGGCTGTGGCCTCCGCCCACAGCAGAATCCGCCGGACTTCTTGGAAGGCTTGACGACTGCGCGTGCCGCCCTGGTGGTTGATGTACGCAACCGCCGTGGCGTTGTCTGACTGTATGCGGATCTGCCTGCCCTCGAGCCACCGATGGAACGCCTTGAGGGCTAGATACACTGCCCTTATCTCCAGAACATTGATCTGAAGGGAGGACTCTGTCGGAGTCCAGGTTCCCTGAGCCTTGTGGTGGAGAAAAACCGCTCCCCATCCTGACAGGCTCGCGTCCGTCGTGACCACAGCCCAGGATGGGGGCAGAAAGGATTTTCCTTTCGACAGAGAAGTGGGGAGAAGCCACCACTGAAGAGAGGTCTTGGCTTCCAGAGACAGAGAGACGTTCCTGTCCAAGGACGTCGGCCTCTTGTCCCATTTGCGGAGAATGTCCCATTGGAGTGGACGCAGATGAAATTGCGCAAATGGAACTGCCTCCATTGCTGCCACCATCTTCCCCAGGAAGTGCATGAGGCGCCTCAAGGGGTGCGACTGTGCCTGAAGAAGGGATTGTACCCCTGTCTGCAGCGACCGCTGTTTGTCCAGCGGCAGCTTGACCATCGCTGAGAGATTATGAAACTCCATTCCGAGGTACGTCAGTGACTGGGTCGGAGACAATTTTGACTTTGGAAAATTGATGATCCACCCGAACCTCTGGAGAGTCTCCAGAGCAACGGTCAGACTGTGTTGACAAGCCACCCGTGAGGGTGCCTTGACTAGGAGATCGTCTAGGTAAGGGATCACCGAGTGGCCCTGAGAGTGAAGGATCGCTACGACGGATGCCATGACCTTGGTGAAGACCCGTGGGGCTGTCGCCAGGCCGAAAGGCAGTGCCACAAACTGAAGGTGTTCGTCCCCGATGGCGAAACGCAGGAAGCGTTGATGCTCTTGAGCGATCGGCACATGGAGATAGGCATCTTTGATGTCGATTGATGCTAGGAAGTCTCCTTGGGACATCGAAGCGATGACAGATCGGAGGGATTCCATGCGAAACCTCCTGGTTGTCACATGTCTGTTGAGCAATTTTAGGTCCAAAACGGGACGGAATGAGCCGTCCTTTTTTGGCACCACGAACAGATTGGAGTAAAAACCGCGACCGCGTTCCTGAAGGGGAACGGGGATCACCACTCCTTCTGTTTTCAGAGTGTCCACCGCCTGAAAAAGCGCAACGGTCCGCTCGGGGGGCGGAGATGTTCTGAAAAAACGAGTCGGAGGACGAGAGCTGAACTCTATCCTGTAACCGTGAGACAGAATGTCCCTCACCCATCGGTCTTGGACATGTGGCCACCAGGCGTCGCAAAAGCGGGAGAGCCTGCCACCGACCGAGGATGCGGTTTGGGGCGGCCGAAAGTCATGAGGAGGCCGCCTTGGAGACGGTGCCTCCAGCGGTCTTTGGAGGACGTGACTTAGACCGCCATGCAGAAGAGTTCCTCTGGCTCTTCTGTGGTCTGTTGGACGAGGAGGGTTGGGATCTGGCTGAGGGCCGAAAGGACCGAAACCTCGCTTGAACTTTCCGTTGCTGAGGTCGGTTTGGTTTGGGTTGTGGTAAGGACGAGTCCTTTCCCTTGGATTGCTTAATAATTTCATCCAACCGCTCGCCAAACAGTCGGTCGCCAGAAAAAGGCAAACCAGTCAAGAACTTTTTGGAAGCAGAGTCTGCCTTCCATTCGCGTAGCCACATGGCTCTTCGGACTGCCACAGAATTGGCGGATGCTACCCCTGTACGGCTAGCCGAGTCCAGGACAGCATTCATGGCGTAGGATGCAAATACTGACGCCTGAGAAGTCAAAGATGTTACTTGTGGCGCAGCGGTACGGGTGACCGCATTAATCTCAGACAGACAAGCTGAGATAGCCTGGAGTGCCCACACTGCTGCAAAGGCTGGGGCAAAAGACGCGCCTATGGCTTCATAGATGGATTTCAGTAGGAGCTCTATCTGCCTGTCCGTGGCATCCTTGAGTGATGCACCGTCAGCCACTGCTACTACGGATCTAGCCGCCAGTCTAGAGACTGGAGGATCCACCTTGGGACACTGAGCCCAACCCTTAACCACGTCAGCGGGGAAGGGGTAACGTGTGTCATTAAGGCGTTTAGTAAAGCGCTTGTCCGGGAAAGCCCTGTGCTTCTGGACAGCATCTCTAAAGTTAGAGTGATCGAAGAAAGCACTCCGTGTACGTTTAGGAAACCTAAACTGGTGTTTCTCCTGTTGTGAAGCCGAATCCTCTGTAGGCGGAGTTGGGGGAGACAGATCTAGCACCTGGTTGATGGACGCTATAAGATCATTTACTATGGCGTCCCCTTCAGGTGTATCCAGATTGAGAGCAACGTCAGGATCAGAGTCCTGAGCTGCGACCTCCGCCTCCTCCTCTAGAGAATCCTCAAGCTGAGACCCCGAACTGCGTGAAGAAGTCGGGGAAGATTCTAAGCGAGCCCGCTTAGCTGGTCTGGGACTGCGGTCCGTGCCGGAGTCCTGCACGTAATAACTAGAGGCCACACCAGGAACACGCTTAGTCGCAGACCGAGAGGGGCCTGGGGGTGATCCCGCAGTGCCCGGGGCCTGTATAAGGGCCGGTCTGGACTGCAAAACCTCTAGAAATTTAACAGACCATTTATCCATAGACTGAGTCATGGAATGAGAAAGTGACTCAGAGTTTGTCAGCTAAAACAGCAAACTCTGTCCCTGCCATCTGGACAGGGGGGGCCGGTGGTTCTACCTGGGCCGAGGGACCCCCTAGTGCCTCAGGCTCCGGCTGAGCGAGTGCCACAGGGGCCGAGCATTGCTCACAGTGAGGGTAGGTGGAACCTGCAGGTAACATAGCCGCACAAGAGGTACAGGTAGCAAAATAACCCTGTGCCTTGGCCCCCTTGCTCCTTGTGAACGACATGCTGTTGTCTCCCAGGAGCGTGATCACTGAGGGTATATAGCCACAAGTTAACAATACAGCTGAACCGGAAAAGTATACAAATATAATGTATCTATATACAGGTCAGCACCCCAGGGGGACCAGCACCGGTAACCGGTGTGGCTTACCAACCGCTCCAGCGGTGTGTGGCCACCAGATTCCCTTTCTGCCTCGGGTCTCCCAGAGCTGCAGCCAGACGTCCTCCACCGGCAGGATGTGTTAAAACATGGCTGTCGGCGTTCACAGGGGAGGAGGGAGCCGTGGGCGGACTTACAAAAGTGCGGGAATCTGGTGCCCCATAGGGAATAGTGAGGGGGGAGGAGGACAGCTGTGTGTGCTCCAGCCCTCACTGTCGGCGTCAGCCCGACCGTCCCGCCCTTGCCCCTGACTGGCAGGCCCGTGGGCGGGCGTTTAATGTACTAGGCCGCAAAAGCCGGGGACTAAAGTCGAAACCGCGGCCGACAAGCAGGCATGGCCGGCGCGGTAGTCCCGGACAAAAAACAAACACTGCAGGCGCTGCAGCGTCTGAGGCCCAGGTGCTCCATGCACCGTCCCAAAGGGGACACAGAGTACCTGTAGTTGCAGGGCCTTGTCCCTGACGATACTCAGTCTCCTGTCCGGCAGATACCACCAGGGGCTGCGGAGGGAGCCCGGTCCCAGTGTCTGGATGACCGGTTAGGATCCCACTTCACCCAGAGCCCCTAAGGGATAGGGAAGGAAAGCGGCATGTGGGCTCCAGCCTCTGTACCCGCAATGGGTACCTCAACCTGAACAACACCGCCGACTCAGTGGGGTGAGCAGGGAGCATGCCGGGGGCCCTGTTAAGGGCCCTCTTTTCTTCCATCCGAAATAGTCAGCAGCTGCTGCTGACTAAAATGTGGAGCATTGTGTGCATGTGTGCCTCCTTCAACACAAAGCTAAAAACTGATGGGCCCGTGATGCACGGGAGGGTGTATAGGCAGAGGGGAGGGGTTACACTTTTTAAAGTGTAATACTTTGTGTGGCCTCCGGAGGCAGTAGCTATACACCCCAATTGTCTGGGTCTCCCAATGGAGCGACAAAGAAAATCTGATTATATGTGTAAGGCTAAGGACACAGGCATTTAGCATCTGATGTGAGAACATCAGATGTGTTCTCCTAATGATCCCCAGCTCCCGCTCTGCTGCGAGTGTCATACTGTGCTGCGATCCTCGATCGGAACAGAGCTGCGGAGGAGAGGGAGGGACTTATCTCCCCATCTCCTCTATTGTCAGCTGATGTGATTATCACACTGCACTTCGGTATAATGTGAGTGCAGTGCCATGTTTCTCTTGCACCCATAGAATGGGTGTGAGTGAAAACTAATCGGATTCCACCCACAGCATGCTGCGATAGTTTTTTCGGTCTGATCAGTGCTGATGGGAAGAAAAAAGAAAAAACGCTGCCCCATAGAGGAACATTAATTTGAGTGAAATGCAATTTTTGTAACTGTCTCAGCCTCAAAGAACGTTTTATAAATGCTGCACCAAAATTCGTCTTGGTGCTGAAACTAAGGGGTACTTTACATGCTGCGACATCGCTAGCGATGTCGAGCGCGATGGCTCCCGCCCCCGTTGCTCGTGCGACATTTGGTGATCGCTACGGCAGCATCACACGCACATACCTGATCAGCGCCGTCGCTGTGACCACTGAACAATCCCTCCCTGAAGGGGGAGGTGTGTTTGGCGTCATAGCGACGTCACTAAGCGGCCGGCCGATAGAAGCGGAGAGGCGGAGATGAACGGGACATTACATCCCGCCCACCTCCTTCCTTCCTCATTGCCGGTGGACACGGGTAAGGAGATGTTTGTCGCTCCCGCGGTGTCACACATAGCGATGTGTGATGCCGCAGGAACGACGAACATAATCGTACCGGTGGCAACAGCGATATTAAGGAAGAAGGGAATTTTGTTTACTTACCGTAAATTCCTTTTCTTCTAGCTCCTATTGGGAGACCCAGACAATTGGGTGTATAGCTTCTGCCTCCGGAGGCCACACAAAGCATTACACTTAAAAGTGTAAAGCCCTCCCCTCTGCCTATACACCCCCCCCGTGCATCACGGGCTCCTCAGTTTTGGTGCAAAAGCAGGAAGGAGGAAACTTATAAATTGGTCTAAGGTAAATTCAATCCGAAGGATGTTCGGAGAACTTAAACCATGAACCAAAGAACAATTCAACATGAACAACATGTGTACACAAAAGAACAACAGCTCGAAGGGAACAGGGGCGGGTGCTGGGTCTCCCAATAGGAGCTAGAAGAAAAGGAATTTACGGTAAGTAAACAAAATTCCCTTCTTCTTTGTCGCTCCATTGGGAGACCCAGACAATTGGGACGTCCAAAAGCAGTCCCTGGGTGGGTAAAAGAATACCCCGGTAATAGAGCCGAAAGACGGCCCCTTCCTACAGGTGGGCAACCGCCGCCTGAAGGACTCGCCTACCTAAGCTGGCATCTGCCGAAGCGTAGGTATGCACCTGATAGTGTTTCGTGAAAGTGTGCAGACTCGACCAGGTAGCCGCCTGACACACCTGCTGAGCCGTAGCCTGGTGCCGCAATGCCCAGGACGCACCCACGGCTCTGGTAGAATGGGCTTTCAGTCCTGAAGGAACCGGAAGCCCAGAAGAACGGTAGGCTTCAAGAATTGGTTCCTTGATCCACCGAGCCAAGGTTGACTTGGAAGCCTGCGACCCTTTACGCTGGCCAGCGACAAGGACAAAGAGCGCATCCGAGCGGCGCAGGGGCGCCGTACGAGAAATGTAGAGCCGGAGTGCTCTCACAAGATCTAACAAGTGCAAATCCTTTTCACATTGGTGAACTGGATGAGGACAAAAAGAAGGTAAGGAGATATCCTGATTGAGATGAAAAGGGGATACCACCTTAGGGAGAAATTCCGGAACCGGACGCAGAACCACCTTGTCCTGGTGAAACACCAGGAAGGGGGCTCTGCATGACAGTGCAGCTAGCTCAGACACTCTGCGAAGTGATGTGACTGCCACTAGGAAGACCACTTTCTGCGAGAGGCGAGAAAGAGAAATATCTCTCATTGGCTCGAAAGGTGGTTTCTGAAGAGCCGTTAGCACCCTGTTCAGATCCCAGGGTTCTAGCGGGCGCTTGTAAGGGGGGACTATGTGGCAAACCCCCTGCAGGAACGTGCGTACCTGCGGAAGCCTTGCTAGACGCTTTTGAAAAAATACAGAGAGCGCCGAGACTTGTCCCTTAAGAGAGCCGAGAGACAACCCCTTTTCCATTCCGGATTGAAGGAAGGACAGAAAAGTGGGCAAGGCAAATGGCCAGGGAATAAAACCCTGATCAGAGCACCAGGATAAGAAGATCCTCCACGTCCTGTGGTAGATCTTGGCTGACGTTGGTTTCCTGGCCTGTCTCATAGTGGCAATGACCTCTTGAGATAACCCTGAAGACGCTAGGATCCAGGACTCAATGGCCACACAGTCAGGTTGAGGGCCGCAGAATTCAGGTGGAAAAATGGCCCTTGAGACAGCAAGTCTGGTCGGTCTGGTAGTGCCCACGGTTGACCCACCGTGAGATGCCACAGATCCGGGTACCACGACCTCCTCGGCCAGTCTGGGGCGATGAGGATGGCGCGGCGGCAGTCGGACCTGATCTTGCGTAACACTCTGGGCAGCAGTGCCAGAGGAGGAAATACATAAGGCAGTCGAAACTGCGACCAATCCTGAACTAATGCGTCTGCCGCCAGCGCTCTGTGATCTTGAGACCGTGCCATGAATGCCGAGACCTTGTTGTTGTGCCAGGACGCCATTAGGTCGACATCCGGCTTCCCCCAGCGGCAACAAATCTCTTGAAACACGTCCGGGTGAAGAGACCATTCCCCTGCGTCCATGCCCTGGCGACTGAGAAAGTCTGCTTCCCAGTTGTCTACGCCCGGGATGTGAACTGCGGAGATGGTGGATGCTGTGGCTTCCACCCACAGCAGAATCCGCCGAACTTCCTGGAAGGCTTGGCGACTGCGTGTGCCGCCTTGGTGGTTGATGTATGCCACCGCCGTGGCGTTGTCCGACTGAATTCGGATCTGCCTGCCTTCCAGCCACGGATGGAACGCCTTTAGGGCTAGATACACTGCCCTTATCTCCAGAACATTGATCTGAAGGGAGGACTCTGTCGGAGTCCAGGTTCCCTGAGCCCTGTGGTGGAGGAAGACCGCTCCCCACCCTGACAGACTCGCGTCTGTCGTGACCACAGCCCAGGATGGGGGCAGAAACGATTTCCCCTTCGACAAGGAAGTGGGAAGAAGCCACCACTGAAGGGAGGCCTTGGCTGCCCGAGAAAGGGAGACGTTCCTGTCGAGGGACGTCGATTTCCTGTCCCATTTGCGGAGAATGTCCCATTGGAGTGGACGCAGATGAAACTGCGCAAATGGAACTGCCTCCATTGCTGCCACCATCTTCCCTAGGAAGTGCATGAGGCGTCTCAAGGGGTGCGACTGGGCTCGGAGGAGAGATTGCACCCCTGTCTGTAGTGATCGCTGTTTGTCCAGCGGAAGTTTCACTATCGCTGGGAGAGTATGAAACTCCATCCCGAGGTATGTCAGCGATTGTGTCGGTGACAGTTTTGACTTTGGGAAATTGATGATCCACCCGAACCTCTGGAGAGTCTCCAGAGCAATGTTCAGGCTGTGTTGGCATGCCGCCCGAGAGGGGGCCTTGACAAGGAGATCGTCCAAGTAAGGGATCACTGAGTGTCCCTGAGAGTGTAGGACTGCTACCACTGTTGCCATGACCTTGGTGAAGACCCGTGGGGCTGTTCCAGGCCGAAAGGCAGTGCCACGAACTGAAGGTGTTCGTCCCCGATGGCGAAACGCAGGAAGCGCTGATGCTCTGGTGCAATCGGCACGTGGAGATAAGCATCCCTGATGTCGATTGAGGCTAGGAAGTCTCCTTGGGACATCGAGGCGATGACGGAGCGGAGAGATTCCATCCGGAACCGTCTGGTTTTCACGTGTCTGTTGAGCAGTTTGAGGTCCAGAACGGGACGGAAAGATCCGTCCTTTTTTGGTACCACAAACAAGTTGGAGTAAAAACCGTGACCCCATTGCTGAAGGGGAACAGGGATAACCACTCCCTCTGCCTTCAGGGTGTTCACCGCCTGAAGAAGAGCATCGGCTCGCTCGGGGGGCGGAGATGTTCTGAAGAAACGAATCGGAGGACGAGAATTGAACTCTATCCTGTAACCGTGAGACAGAATGTCTCTCACCCATCGGTCTTGGACATGCGGGTACCAGGCGTCGCAAAAGCGGGAGAGCCTGCCACCGACCGAGGATGCGGTTTGGGGAGTCCGCAAGTCATGAGGAGGCCGCTTTGGGAGCGGTTCCTCCGGCGGTCTTTTTAGGACGTGCCTTAGACCGCCATGAATCAGAGTTCCTCTGACCCTTTTGAGGCCTGTTGGACGAGGAGAATTGAGACCTGCCTGAGGGCCGAAAGGACCGAAACCTCGATTGTACCTTCCGTTGTTGAGGTCTGTTAGGTTTGGACTGGGGTAAGGACGAGTCCTTACCCTTGGATTTTTTAATGATTTCATCCAATTGCTCGCCAAACAGGCGGTCGCCAGAAAACGGCAAACCGGTTAAAAACTTTTTGGAAGCAGAGTCTGCCTTCCATTCACGTAGCCACATGGCCCTGCGGACTGCCACTGAATTGGCGGATGCTACCGCTGTACGGCTCGCAGAGTCCAGTACAGCATTCATGGCGTAGGACGCAAACGCCGACGCCTGAGAGGTTAATGACACAACCTGCGGAGTAGCGGCCCGTGTGACTGCATTAATCTCCGACTGACAAGCTGAGATAGCTTGGAGTGCCCATACGGCTGCAAATGCCGGAGCAAAGGACGCGCCGATAGCCTCATAGATGGATTTCATCAGGAGCTCTATCTGCCCGTCAGTGGCATCCTTTAGTGATGCACCATCTGCCACTGCAACTATGGATCTGGCCGCCAGTCTGGAGACTGGAGGATCCACCTTGGGACACTGAGCCCAACCCTTGACTACGTCAGGTGGGAAGGGATAACGTGTGTCATTAAGGACTTAGAAAAGCGCTTATCCGGAAAAGCTCGGTGTTTCTGGACTGCATCTTTGAAGTCGGAGTGATCAAGAAACGCACTCCGTGTACGTTTGGGAAACCTAAAATAAAATTTCTCCTGCTGAGAAGCTGACTCCTCACTCGGAAGGGGTGGAGGAGAAAGTTCTAACACCTGATTGATGGACGCTATAAGGTCGTTCACTATGGCGTCCCCTTCAGGCGTATCAAGGTTGAGCGCGGCGTCAGGATCAGAACCCTGATCTGCCACATCCGCTTCATCCTCCAGAGAGTCCTCATGCTGAGACCCTGAACAGTGAGATGAAGTCGAGGGAAGCTCCCAGCGAGCCCGCTTAACCGGTCTGGGACTGCGGTCCGTGTCGGAGTCCTCCCCGTGGGACCTATGAGTCGACCCAGGAGCACTTTGCTGCTCCGACCGAGGGGGGCCTGGGGGCAATGAATCAACAGTGCCCGGGGCCTGTGTTACAGGTCTGGACTGCAAAGCTTCTAGTATCTTAGCAGACCATCTATCCGTAGACTCAGAAAGTTTGTCAGCGAATACTGCAAACTCTGTCCCTGTCACCTGGACAGTGGGGGCCGGTGGTTCCACCTGGGCCGGGGGTCCCACCAGTGGCTGAGACTCCGGCTGAGTGAGTGTCACAGGGGCCGAGCATTGCACACAATGAGGGTAGGTGGAACCTGCAGGTAGCATTGCCGCACATGAGGTACAGGTTGCAAAGTAAGCCTGTGCTTTGGCACCCTTGCTTTTTGCGGACGACATGCTGTTGTCTCCTCTTAGAGCAATCAGTGAGGGTATATAGCCAAAAGCTAATAGTGCGGCCGTACAGAGTAAATGTATACACTATAAGCATATAAATATACACTTCGGCACCCAGGGGGGCCAGCACCTAGTAACAGGTGCGGCTTACCGACCGCTCTCAGCGGTTGTGTGACCACCAGATTCCCTGCCTGGGCCTCCCAGAGCTGTGGAGCTCGAAGTTGTCTCCCCTCTGAAGTTCTCCAGTGTCTGAAGTGCTGATAGCAATGGCTGCCGGCGTTCAGAGAGGAGGAGGGAGCCGTGGGCGTGCCTGTAAAAGTGCGGGAATCTGGTGCCCCACGGTGCTCAGTGAGGGGGGAGGAGGATACAAAGTATGCTCCAGCCCTCAGCGCTGACGTCCAGTGCAGCGTCCCGCCCTTACCCCTGACTGGCAGGCCCGGGGGCGGGAATATGCGGTACTAGGCCGCAAAAGCCGGGGACTAAAGTTATAAGCGCGGCCGGCAAACAAGCGCGGTCAGCGCGGTAGTCCCGGCGCACAAACACACCCAGCAGCTGCTGCAGTGTCCATCACACAGGCGCTCTATGCGCCGTCCCCAAGGGGACACAGAGTACCTCAGAGCAGCAGGGCCTTGTCCCTGATGATACCCGGTCGCCTGTCCAGCAGATTCCCTCAGGGGCTGCGGAGGGAGCACGGTCCCAGTGCCTGGTGACCGATTAGGATCCCACTTCACCCAGAGCCCCTAAGGGATGGGGAAGGAAAACAGCATGTGGCTCCTGCCTATGTACCCGCAATGGGTACCTCAACCTTAACAGCACCGCCGACCAGAGTGGGGTGAGAAGGGAGCATGCTGGGGGCCCTGTTATGGGCCCTCTTTTCTTCCATCCGATATAGTCAGCAGCTGCTGCTGACTAAAATGTGGAGCTTGCGTGGATGTGTGCCTCCTTCCACAAAGCAATAAAACTGAGGAGCCCGTGATGCACGGGGGGGGTGTATAGGCAGAGGGGAGGGGTTTACACTTTTAAGTGTAATGCTTTGTGTGGCCTCCGGAGGCAGAAGCTATACACCCAATTGTCTGGGTCTCCCAATGGAGCGACAAAGAAATGAACGAAGTGTTAACAATCACCGTTTTGGAACGATTTTGCGATTGTTAAAAGTCGATCATTACTGTTTCACGCTGCAATGTCGCTACCAGCGCCGGATGTGCGTCACTAACGACGTGACCCCGACAATATATCGGTAGCGATGACGCAGCGTGTAAAGTACCCCTTACACTTGTGGAATAGGCAACTGGACTAGAACTGCAGTTGTACTTTATCATTGCCTGAGTGCTAGGTATCCAGTCTATATGCAATATAGGCTGCTAGCATGTGTATATGTGACATGATTCTGTATGTAGACACTACATTGTGTATGTATATATTTATATATAATAGAGATAGATAAATATATCTATATCTATCTGTAGATGTTGTCCTATCATACATTGTGATATTTAGTTAAAAATATTTACGACTCAATTCATTAGGGCGTTTTCTCCAGAATTCAGACGTAAAACACCTTAAAAAAAAGTCACAAAACGTTAGCACTACGAAACTTTTGCCGGTCTCAAGCTAGTTCCTGAAACCTTTGTCAAACTGTAGGAGGGGAGTAGTCAAGTCTGTTTGTATGATTTATCAAAACTGGAGTACATATCTGGAGGAGGCGCATGGGATTTGTAAGACGCACATAATTCATTAATTGGCATGCATTTCTTAATGAATTTAGCAGCAGCATCATCATACCCACCATGTGATATAATTAAGAAAGGCTGTGTACACCTGACTTAATGAATCAGACCCAAAATGTATTGTATTTCTTAAGAAATGTAGACTTTACTTTCATATACTTGTGGGCACCAAGGTCTCCTTTGTGTTATTTTCTAAGTGCCTCGAAATAGAACAATGAATTCAGATATGAATCTGCTTTAAGAAAATCAAAAAACATACAACCTATCATTTTATAATAGATCCCTTTAAAGTTTTTCAACCATGTTCTATTATTTGCATCTTCAATTAAGAGGCAACAGGACTTGATGCTGTCAAAAGTCCCCCACCAATTACCCATGAAACAACAGTCAGTGCCAGACCTTTGTAAAGCCTTGATAACTTGAATATAGAAATCGTAAAGCAGCCTGGAGTTGCGATCTACTGCTTCAGCCATAAAACCTCTCATGCGACAACTTTCCATACCCTTTAAAATTAAGTGAGGTTTTCCTTAAATTATGCACTGGTTTTAAGCTGTCTTCTTCCCTCAAACAAGAGGATGCTCGCCGCCATAGCAGAATTTATGCTTTCAATACCTGGAACAACAGGAATGTACAGTCTCTTGCCATTTAATTCTTCAGCCAGTAGTAATGACTCCAAACTCAGTCCGTGTACCTCTCCCCCAATCACAAGTGCACTAGAACCTCTGGCCCATGGCTCATAATATCTCTGTATAGGAATGTTAGGAATCTCTTGCTCTTTGTTATCCACTCCATCTTCCTCATCACTGGATGAATAATAGTCATCTTGTATTTCATGTACCCTCCTTGGATCAGACGAAATCCAGCCATAGTCAATAGCTTTGTCAGAAGGACTTGTGGTCTCATTGGAGATTTTCTGCCAGAAGTTATCTGCCAGAAACACCCTGGTGTCTTCTGAGAGATAGTTAGAAACAGTGTTCCAGTCTAAATTGCAGATTATTGGCAAACGAAAGTGGGCACCCATGCCAGCTCTGATTACTTTAGGTTCCCAGGCATCAACACAACCTAGAAAGAAAAAGAAAAAAAAAAAATACTTTATATAGTGAGTGCATTAAGGATAAGTCAGATAATTATTATAGCCATTATAAACTGTTAAATCCAAGAGTACAGAATCTTAGAACTTTAAATATCAAACAATTTGGTTATCTAACCCCTTCACAACCAAGAACACACACACACACATATATATGTATATATATCATACAGTCATGTGGAAAAGTTTGGGCACCCCTATTAATGTTAAACTTTTTTTCTTTATAACAATTTGGGTTTTTGCAACAGCTATTTCAGTTTCATATATCTAATAACTGATGGACTGAGTAATATTTCTGGATTGTAATGATGTTTTTTGTACTAACAGAAAATGTGCAATCTGCATTTAAACAAAATTTGGTCGATGCAAAAGTATGGGCACCTCAACATAAAAGTGACAATATTTTGTAGATCCTCCTTTTGCAAAAAAAAAACAGCCTCTAGTCACTTCCTGTAGCTTTTAATGAGTTCCTGGATCCTGGATGAAGGTATATTTGACCATTCCTGTTTACAAAACAATTCCAGTTCAGTTAAGTGGTCGCCGAGCATGGACAGCACGCTTCAAATCATCCCACAGATTTTCAATGATATTCAGGTCTGGGGACTGGGATGGCCATTCCAGAACATTGTAATTGTTCCGCTGCATGAATGCCTGAGTAGATTTGGAGCGGTGTTTTGGATCATTGTCTTGCTGAAATATCCATCCCCTGCGTAACTTCAACTTCGTCACTGATTCTTGCACATTATTGTCAAGAATCTGCTGATACTGAGTTGAATCCACGCGACCCTCAACTTTAACAAGATTCCCGGTGCCGGCATTGGCCACACAGCCCCAAAGCATGATGGAACCTCCACCATTTTTTGCCTCCATGCATAACGCCTTTTTGTATGACCAAACAACTCAATCTTTGTTTCATCAGTCCACAGGAGCTTCTTCCAAAATGTAACTGGCTTGTCCAAATGTGCTTTTGCATACCTCAGGCAACTCTGTTTGTGTCGTGCTTTCAGAAACGGCTTCTTTCGCATCACTCTCCCATACAGCTTCTCCTTGTGCAACGTGCGCTGTATTGTTTACCGATGCACATTGACAGCATCTGCAGCAAGATGATGCTGCAGGTCTTTGGAGGTGGTCTGTGCATTGTCCTTGACTGTTCTTACCATTTTTCTTCTCTGCCTTTCTGATATTTTTCTTGGCCCGTTTCTGATATTTTTCTTGGCCTGCCACTTCTGGGCTTAACAAGAACTGTACCTGTGTTCTTCCATTTCCTTACTATGTTCCTCACAGTGGAAACTGACAGTTTAAATCTGAGACAACTTTTTGTATCCTTCCCCTGAACAACTATGTTGAATAATCTTTGTTTTCAGATCATTTGAGAGTTGTTTTGAGGAGCCCATGATGCCACTCTTCATAGGAGATTCAAATAGGAGAACTACTTGCAAGTGGCCACCTTAAATACCTTTTCTCATGATTGGATACACCTGCCTATGAAGTTCAAAGCTCAATGAGGTTACAAAACCAATTTAGTGCTTTAGTAAGTCAGAAAAAAGTAGTTAGGCGTATTCAAATCAAGAAATTGATAAGTGTGCCCGTACTTTTGCACCGGTCAAATTTTGTTTAAATGCGGATTGCACATTTTCTGTTAGTACAATAAACCTCAATTCATTCCAGAAATATTACTCAGTCAATCAGTTATTAGATATACGAAACTGAAATAGCTGTTGCAAAAACCCAAACGGTTATAAAGAAAAAAGATTAACATTAATAGGGGTGCCCAAACTTTTCCATATGACTGTATGAGATATATTTACAGTGTTCACTATATGGTAAAAGTGACAACATAGCTGAAGAAAAAAAAAAAAAATGGATCGCACATCCAAAAAATGTATATACCTGAACAAGAGGTTCTTGGTGTAACATTCTGATCAGGCTGTATGAAGCCCACTGCCACATCACGGCGAACCTCTGAGTGGGTCCCTCACTTATATGAAGCCTTAAAGGTGCAGCGCCGTTAGCCAACCATTGCCACAGCAACAGTGCACCAGCAGGGCAGGTGACCTGGTGCCTCACGACACCCATGCTGCAAGGCTGATACCCTATGACTTCAAGCCACACTTCCCCACAGACACAAAACCACCACAGCAATGGCAGCCACACAGCAACAGAACTCTGTGAAAGGAGCTGGCCAACTCACCTTCCACAAGCTCACAGTGTGTGATCTTAGAGCAAAAAGGCAGAACCTCTCCTTCCAGTCTCCTGCTAATTAAAAAATGACTGTGCCAAATGAGAGAAGGGGTTCTGCCTTTTTTGTTCTCAGTGCACATACTGGTAGGTTGTGGATGGTGAGTTGTCCAGCTCCTTTCACAGGATGTTTGCTGTGTGGCGGCCATTGTTGTGATGGTTTTGTGTCAGTGGGGCAGTGTGGCCTGGAGTCATGAGGACTCAGCCTTGCAGCATGGGTTTAAGATTTCATATAAGTGAGGTTCGCCGTGACGTGGCAGTGGCTTCACACAGTCTGATCAAAATGTTAAATCAAGAACCTCATGTTCAGGTATTTAAATATTTGCCTAGCTGCATAATAACCGCATTTTCCGGCGTATAAGATGACTTTTTAACCCCTTCACAACCAAGAACACACACACTAATATATTATAATAAATTATATATATATATATATATATATATATATTTTATATATATATATATATATATATATATATATATATATATATATATATATATATATATATATATATATATATATATATATATATATATATATATATATATATTACTTGCACTGGAAAACAGGAAAAAAAATCCCAATATGGGGGCAGAGTGTATGGTGTCATTCAAATGTACAACTCGTCCTGCAGAAAACAAGCCCTCATATGACTATTGACGGAAAAATTAAAAAAAAAAAAAAAGTTATAGCTCTTTGAATCATGGGGAGGAAAAAAAGAAAATCGCCCAGGGATGAAGGGGGTTAAACAAGGAGAGAGAATCTCTGCGTAATTACCCTACTGGGTAAAGGTATAAGTATTTGATCTCCTACCAACCATTAAGTGTTCTTGCTCCTATATACCACTCAGACGCTAGTAATCAACTCGTTACCTGCATTAAAGAAGGCTGGTTTAAATTGTCACCTGTATAAGAGACTCCTGTCCACAGACTATCCTCTACAACATGGGCAAGACAAGATGTCAGGGACAAAAAGATGTCAGGGACAAGATCATATAAATATGGTAGGGCTCCGCTGCAACCATGTAAAGTCGGTGCTCAGAAAAAGATCTAATAGAAAGATGTCAGGGACAAGATTAGAGTTGAGCGCGGTTCGAGGTTCTCCAGTTCGAGGCTCGAGTGATTTTGGGGGCTGTTCTAGATCGAACTAGAACTCGAGCTTTTTGCAAAAGCTCGATAGTTCTAGATACGTTCGAGAACGGTGATACCTAGCCAAGATAAAAGCCCCACAGCTGGGGGGCTGGTATTCTCAGACTGGGGAGGCCTATGGTTATTAGGCCGCCCCCAGCCTAAAAATATCAGTCTGCAGCCGCCTGCAATTGCTGCATCCATTAGATGCGGGAGTCCCATCACTTTACCATGCTCTTCCTGATTGCCCTGGTGCGGTGGCATTTGGGGTAATAAAGGAGTTAATCGAAACCCATAGCTGCCACTAAGTTCTAGATTAGTATAGGCAGGCGTCTGAAACACCCCCATCACTAATCTGTAAGTGAAATAAACACAAATACCCCAAAAATACTTTATTTGAAATAAAAGACAAAAAACACCCTCTTTCACCACTTTATTAACCTCCCAAACACCCCACCAGGTCTGATGTAATCCACACGAGGTCCCACAAAGCTTTCAGCACTGCTATCTGACAATCACAGTCAGCGCCATAGAACATGACTGCCCGCCATGAAATTCAGGCTGCGACTGAAGTAAGCCAAGCGATCAGTGGTGACGTCACTCAGGTAGGTCCTCCACCTGCGGCTCACTTAAGTCGCGGCCTGATTTTGTGGTCCCAGGTGGAGGACTCTAACTGTTACCACAAATCAGCTGAGTGAAGGCACCGTTGACCGCGGGGCCCACATCAATCACTCGGGTGATTTGCGGTCACAGGTGGAGGACTCCAGATGTGGCTAACCTCAAAGACGTCATTGCTTATCGTGCGACTCACTTCAGTTGCTGCGTTGAGCTCACAGGGGGTAATCATGTTCTATGGCGCTCGCTGTGGGCATCAGTGCTGGAAGCATTGTGGAACTTTGTTTGGATTACTTCGGATCTGCAGGGGTGTTTGGGGGGTTAATAAAGTGGTGAAAGAGGGGGCTTTTTTGTCTTTTATGTCAAATAAAACATTTTTTGGGGTATTTGTGTTTACTATCACTTACAGATTACTGATGAGAGATGTTCTCAGACTACTGCCATCACCAATCTAGGGCTTATTAGCAGCTGTGGGCTGTTATTAACTCCATATCACCCTGATTGCCACTGCACCAGGTCAATGGGTTGAGCCAGAATTGGCACATCTTATGGATGCGCCACCTCTGTAGCAGTGTAGCAGCTGTCAGCTGCTATTGTTAGGCTGGAAATGGCCAAACAACTATGGCCCTTCCCACCCTAATAATATCAGCTCCCAGTTGTCTGCTGTACCTTGGCTGGTTTTAGAAAAATTAGGGTGAACCCACGTCTTTTTTTTTTTTTTTTTTTAATTACATTTCCAGGTTTTCTGTGACAAGATGCAGTTTTGGTTGCAGTTAAAAGTGCAGCGTGTGCATATACCATTAAGTCTTGTTTGCCAGAGGGAATCAAATACTTATTTCTCTCTGCAAAATGCAAATAAATTTATATAATTTTTACAATGTCATTTTCTGGATTTTGTTTTGGATATTTTATCTCTCACTGTTAAAATTAACCTACCCTTAAAATTATAAAATTATAGACTGTTCATGTCTTTGTCAGTGGGCAAACTTACAAAATCAGCAAGGGATCAAATAATTATTTCCTTCACTGTAGAGCTGGCACCTTGATGAAAGGACTTACCGTATTTTTCGCTTTATAACACGCACTCTTTTTCCCCCAAAATTGTGGGATAAATAGGGGTGCGTCTTACAAAGTGAATGTAACTTACCGGGCAGTAATGCGGCGGTGGAGTGAGTCACAGGAGGCTGGTGCCTGTGCTGCCGCTGGAGCGGTAGCAGCCGCCATGGATCCCCCGGCAATCGGCTGCGAAGGCGGCCGCCATGGATCCCCCGGCAATCGGCTGCGAAGGCGCTGCCTCCAACGCGACTTCCGGAAAATGGCTGCGGAGGTGACGCAGATGGAGATCTCAGAGAAGCGAGATCTCCATCTGCGCATGCGCCGCCTTCCGTAGCCATTTTCCTGAAGTCCATCGCGTCGGAGGCTACGCAGGCGCAGATAGAGATCGCGGCTCTCGAAGATCGCGATCTGCGCATGCGTGGGCTCCATTTTAGATCTCCGCAGCAGGCAGAGACTATCATAAGAAAGAGGAGAGAGAGAAGAACGATTCTCCTCCTCCTTGCTAGGGCTGGATGCTGATTGGTGGAGACAACTTCTGCAGAGCTGCCTCCACCAATCAGTGATCTGAGCCTGACAAAGTGTTGTCAGTTGAACGAAGGGTCCTAATAGGTGAGCAAAAAACACTGAAGGGGAACACAACCCCCATCTTCAGCCTTCAGAATATACTGTATCAATCGGTGTATTCTGAAGGATGATGGGGGCTGTAGTCCTTTAGTGTAAACACTCCAGGGAGGGACTAATGTAGTGGTCAAAGTGTAAATGTGACTACCACCCCCTTCATCTTTCAGAATACAGCCATGTATGGTATACAGTATATGGGTGTATTCCTAAGGATGAGGGGGGTGGAAGTCCCAGATCCCCCACAGCAGTGCAACATCCACAGGTCCCCCACAGCTCAGGTCCCCCATAGCAGTGTCATCCACAGGTCCCCCATAGCAGTGTCATCCACAGGTCCCCCACAGCAGTGCATCATCCACATATCCCCCCATAACAGACCCTCCTGTTGAGTCTAAATTGTTAAAATAATGTTTTTTTAATTTTATTAAAATGTTTTAGCACACTATTTGGCTCAATTTTTTTTTTTTTTCCTCCTCTAAAACCTAGGTGCGTCTTATAATCAGGTGCGTCTTATAAAGCGAAAAATTTGATATATCAGAAATTAACCCCAGAGTTGACATTGTCAAGAGAAACAGCTTCCTGTATACAGTTAGAAGGAAGGGGACGTCCTGCCAGACCATTAGCAGGAGCCAAGCAAAGGCCCCTAACTGTGCCATCTATGAACTCCTGCTGAAGAAAGGGCTGAATAGAATGCCTGTAAGTTTAATTGCACTGAAGAAGCAGTCAAACAAAATCTCATCATCACGTCCTATAATGTAATAAAGAAAAAAAAAAAAAAAAAAAAAAAAACAACAACTTTAAAACAAATTCCCTCAATGGCCCCCCAAAAATAAACATATGTGGTATCACCACATCCATAATGACCCAAACTATAAACCTATTACATTATTCACCCTGCTCACTGAAAGTCATATGCATCCCAAATTTGTACCAGTAAAAACTGCACTTCATTCCATTAAAAAAAAAAAAAAAACAAAACAAAAAACACGACTCTTAGAACATATCAAAAGTGTATGGGATATCCGACTGTCAGACACTTATGGCATATATCCTGTGGACATACCATACATGTCTTTGAGACAACCTAACCTCATTTTTTAACATCTTGGATCAAACTCTAGACACTTTGTATACCGATTCCAAGTACTTAAAGTAGATATTTGCTCAAACCTAAGCCTTCACTACTTTTTCAAAAAAATGAAGGGAATTTTGTTACTTACCGTAAATTCCTTTTCTTCTAGCTCCTATTGGGAGACCCAGACGATTGGGTGTATAGCACTGCCTCCGGAGGCCACACAAAGCATTACACTAAAAAGTGTAAGGCCCCTCCCCTTCTGGCTATACACCCCCAGTGGGATCACTGGCTCACCAGTTTTAGTGCAAAAGCAAGAAGGAGGAAAGCCAATAACTGGTTTAAACAAATTCACTCCGAAGTAACGTCGGAGAACTGAAAACCGTTCAACATGAACAACATGTGTACCCGAAAAACAACCAAAAATCCCGAAGGACAACAGGGCGGGTGCTGGGTCTCTCAATAGGAGCTAGAAGAAAAGGAATTTACGGTAAGTAACAAAATTCCCTTCTTCGGCGCTCCATTGGGAGACCCAGACGATTGGGACGTCCAAAAGCTGTCCCTGGGTGGGTAAAGAAATACCTCATGTTAGAGCTGCAAAGACAGCCCTCCCCTACGGGGAGGCAACTGCCGCCTGCAGGACTCTTCTACCTAGGCTGGCGTCCGCCGAAGCATAGGTATGCACCTGATAATGTTTGGTGAAAGTGTGCAGACTCGACCAGGTAGCTGCCTGGCACACCTGTTGAGCCGTAGCCTGGTGTCGAAATGCCCAGGACGCACCCACGGCTCTGGTAGCATGGGCCCTGATGGAACCGGAAGCCCAGCAGAACAGTAGGCTTCAAGAATTGGTTCTTTGATCCATCGAGCCAGGGTGGCCTTGGAAGCCTGCGACCCTTTGCGCTTACCAGCGACAAGGACAAAGAGTGCATCCGAGCGGCGCAGGGGCGCCGTGCGGGAAATGTAGATTCTGAGTGCTCTCACCAGATCCAACAAATGTAGATCCTTTTCATACCGATGAACTGCATGCGGATAAAAGGAAGGCAAGGAGATATCCTGATTAAGGTGAAAAGATGATACCACCTTAGGGAGAAACTCCTGAATGGGGCGCAGCACTACCTTGTCCTGGTGGAACACCAGGAAAGGAGCTTTGCATGACAGCGCTGCTAGTTCAGACACTCTCCGAAGAGACGTGACCGCTACCAGAAAGGCCACTTTCTGTGAGAGTCGAGAAAGTGACACATCCCTCAGGGGCTCGAAAGGCGGCTTCTGGAGAGCAACAAGGACCTTGTTTAGATCCCACGGATCTAACGGCCGCCTGTACGGAGGTACGATATGACACACCCCCTGCAGGAACGTGCGCACCTGAGAAAGTCGCGCTAGACGCTTCTGAAAAAACACGGATAGTGCCGAGACTTGCCCTTTAAGGGAGCCGAGCAACAAGCCCTTTTCCAACCCAGATTGCAGGAAGGAAAGAAAGACAGGTAACGCGAATGGCCAGGGGGATACTCCTTGTGCAGAGCACCAGGATAAGAAAATCTTCCACGTTCTGTGGTAGATCTTAGCAGAAGTGGACTTCCTAGCCTGTCTCATGGTGGCCACGACCCCTTGGGGTAATCCTGAAGACGCTAGGACCCAGGACTCAATGGCCACACAGTCAGGTTCAGGGCCGCAGAATTCCGATGGAAAAACGGCCCTTGGGACAGTAAGTCTGGACGGTCTGGTAGTGCCCACGGTTGGCCGACCGTGAGATGCCACAGATCCGGGTACCACGACCTCCTCGGCCAGTCTGGGGCGACGAGTATGACGCGGCCGCAATCGGATCTGATCTTGCGTAACACTCTGGGCAGGAGTGCCAGAGGTGGAAACACATAAGGGAGCCGGAACTGCGACCAATCTTGCACTAAGGCGTCCGCCGCCAGAGCTCTTTGATCGCGAGACCGCGCTATGAAGGTCGGGACCTTGTTGTTGTGCCGAGACGCCATTAGGTCGACGTCCGGCACCCCCCAGCGGCGGCAGATTTCCTGAAACACGTCCGGGTGAAGGGACCATTCCCCTGCGTCCATGCCCAGGCGACTGAGGAAGTCTGCTTCCCAGTTTTCTACGCCCGGGATGTGAACTGCTGATATGGTGGATGCTCTGTCCTCCACCCACAACAGAATCCGCCGGACTTCCTGGAAGGCTTGCGGACTGCGTGTCCCTCCTTGGTGGTTGATGTATGCCACCGCTGTGGAGTTGTCCGACTGAATTCGGATCCGCTTTCCTTCCAGCCACTGCTGGAAGGCTAATAGGGCAAGATACACTGCCCTGATTTCCAGAACATTGATCTGAAGTGTGGACGCCTGCTGAGTCCACGTCCCTTGAGCCCTGTGGTGGAGAAAAACTGCTCCCCACCCTGACAGACTCGCGTCTGTCGTGACCACTGCCCAGGATGGGGGCAGGAATGATCTTCCCTGTGATAATGAGGTGGGAAGAAGCCACCATTGCAGAGAGTCCTTGGCCGTCTGAGAAAGGGAGACTTTCCTGTCTAGGGAAGTTGTCTTCCCGTCCCATTGGCGGAGAATGTCCCATTGAAGTGGGCGCAGATGAAACTGCGCGAACGGGACTGCCTCCATTGCTGCCACCATCTTCCCTAGGAAGTGCATGAGGCGCCTTAAGGGGTACGACTGACCCTGAAGGAGAGACTGCACCCCTGTCTGTAGTGACCGCTGCTTGTCCAGCGGAAGCTTCACTATCGCTGAGAGAGTATGAAACTCCATGCCAAGATACGTTAGTGATTGAGTCGGTGCCAGGTTGGACTTTGAAAAGTTGATGATCCACCCGAAAGTCTGGAGAGTCTCCAGCGCAACATTCAGGCTGTGTTGGCATGCCTCTTGAGAGGGTGCTCTGACGAGTAGATCGTCTAAGTAAGGGATCACCGAATGTCCCTGAGAATGCAAGACTGCTACCACTGCCGCCATGACCTTGGTGAAAACCCGTGGGGCTGTCACCAGACCAAATGGCAGAGCTACGAACTGGAGATGGTCGTCTCCTATCACGAAACGTAGAAAACGTTGGTGCTCTGTAGCAATCGGCACGTGGAGATAAGCGTCCTTGATGTCTATTGATGCAAGGAAATCTCCTTGAGACATTGAGGCAATGACGGAGCGGAGGGATTCCATCCGGAACCGCCTGGCGTTCACATGCTTGTTGAGCAGCTTTAGGTCCAGAACAGGACGAAACGAGCCGTCCTTTTTTGGAACCACAAAGAGATTGGAGTAAAAACCTTGCCCTTGTTCCTGCAGAGGAACAGGGATCACCACTCCTTCTGCTTTTAGTGAGCACACCGCTTGCAGAAGGGCATCTGCTCGGTCGGGACGTGGGGAGGTTCTGAAGAACCGAGGCGGAGGACGAGAACTGAATTCTATCCTGTACCCGTGAGACAAAATGTCTGTTACCCACCGGTCTTTGACCTGTGGCAGCCAAATGTCGCAAAAGCGGGAGAGCCTGCCACCGACCGAGGATGCGGAGGGATGAGGCCGAAAGTCATGAGGCAGCCGCCTTGGAAGCGGTTCCTCCGGTTGCTTTCTTGGGGCGTGAATGAGCCCGCCAGGAATCTGAGCTCCTTTGCTCCTTCTGAGTCCCTTTGGACGAGGAGAATTGGGTCTTGCCGGAGCCTCGAAAGGACCGAAACCTCGACTGCCACTTCCTCTGTTGAGGTTTGCTTGATCTGGGCTGGGGTAAGGAGGAGTCCTTACCCTTGGATTGCTTAATGATTTCAGCCAATTGTTCACCAAACAGTCTATCTACAGATAGTGGCAAGCTGGTTAAACATTTTTTGGAAGCAGAATCCGCTTTCCATTCCTTTAACCACAAGGCTCTGCGCAAGACAACAGAGTTGGCAGACGCAATTGAGGTACGGCTTGTAGAGTCCAGGACAGCGTTGATAGCGTAAGTCGCAAACGCAGACATTTGCGAGGTTAGGGACGCTACTCGCGGCACTGCTGGACATATGATCGAGTCCACCTGTGCCAGGCCAGCTGAAATAGCTTGGAGTGCCCACACGGCCGCGAATGCTGGAGCAAACGACGCGCCGATAGCTTCATAGACAGACTTTAACCAAAGGTCCATCTGTCTGTCATTGGCATCTTTAAGTGAAGCCCCATCTTCCACTGCAACTATGGATCTAGCCGCTAGCCTGGAGATTGGGGGGTCCACCTTTGGACACTGGGTCCAGCGTTTGACCACGTCAGGGGGAAAGGGATAACGTGTATCCTTAAGACGTTTGGAGAAACGCTTATCTGGGTAAGCATGGTGTTTCTGGACTGATTCTCTGAAGTCAGCGTGGTCCAGAAAAGTACTCAGTTTAGGCTTGGGATACCTGAAATGGAACTTCTCCTGCTGTGCAGCTGCCTCCTCTGCAGAAGGGGCTGGGGGAGAAATTTCCAATAGACTATTGATGGCCCCTATAAGGTCATTTACCATGGCGTCACCATCAGGAGTATCCAGATTGAGAGCGGTTTCAGGATTAGACTCCTGATCCCCCTCCTCTGTCTCATCATGTAGAGACTCTTCTCGCTGAGACCCTGATCCGCGTGATGACGTGGAGGGTCTCTCCCAGCGAGCACGCTTAGGCTGCCTGGGACTGTCATCTGAATCAGAGCCCTCAGGCTGAGATGCCTGGGACCCCCTTGAAGCACGGATTAACTCCAACTGAGGGGGACCGGGGAACATTGCCGCAGCAGTGTCCATGGACTGAGGAACTGGTCTGGCCTGCAAGGTCTCTAGGATTTTTGTCATAGTGACAGACATCCTGTCAGCAAAAACTGCAAACTCTGTCCCCGTCACCGGGACAGGGTTCACAGGCGTCTCTGCCTGGGCCACTACCACCATAGACTCCGGCTGACGAAGTGGCACAGGGACCGAACATTGCACACAATGGGGGTCATTGTAACCTGCCGGTAGATCAGCCCCACAAGCGGCACAAGCAACGCTCACAGCCTGTGTCTTGGCACCCTTGCGTTTTACAGATGACATGTTGTCGTCTCCTCAGAGCAATTGGGGTATACAGCCAAAAAGCGACCTTACAGTGCAAAATATATATATATATATATGGTACAGAGAAAAAAGTACACAAATATAACACTGTGGCACTAGTGGGGGCCAGCACTTAAGTGCTGCTTACCGCCCGCTTAACGCGGGTGTGTGGTCGCCAGAAATCCCTTGTCTGGGTCTCCCAGAGCCTGCGTCCGTTCTCCAGCCAGACTGCATGTAAGAATGGCTGCCGGCGTCCTGTGGAGAGGGGCGGGCCCTGGGCGTGTGCAGACAAAGAGCGGGAAACCTGCGTCCCCCTGTGCTCAGTGAGAGGGCTGGAGCATGTAAATAAGGCTCCAGCCCTCGGCGCTGATTAATCGTACAGCGTCTCTCCCTTGCCCTGATTGACAGGGTGGGGGCGGGAACGAAGCGGAGCTAGGCCGCAGAAGCCGGGGACTAAATTTATAAGCGACGCCGTCGTAAAAGCACGGTCGTCGCTAAGTTCCCGGCGCACTAGAAGTCGCAGCCGCGCCGCCGCTCCAGGGGCGGCCGGCGCGGCAGTCCCCAACACATAAAGTCACTCAGAAAAACTGTAGTGACTGTAACCCCAGCGCGCAGCGCTACTGTCCCCGGCGCACTAGCACACCCAGCAAGTCTGGAGTGTGCGCGGCCTGTACATACGGGGACACAGAGTACCTTAATTTCGCAGGGCCTTGTCCCTGAACGGTACCCAGCTCCGTATCCAGCAGGTTCCATGGGTCTGTGGATGGAGCCCGGCCTCAGGGCTTGGGGGCCGGTAAGATCCCACTTCCTCAGAGCCCCTCAGGGGGATGGGGAAGGAAAACAGCATGTGGGCTCCAGCCTCCGTACCCGCAATGGGTACCTCAACCTTAACAAACACCGCCGACATAAAGTGGGGTGAGAAGGGAGCATGCTGGGGGCCCTAGTATGGGCCCTCTTTTCTTCCATCCGACATAGTCAGCAGCTGCTGCTGACTAAACAGTGGAGCTATGCGTGGATGTCTGACCTCCTTCGCACAAAGCAGAAAACTGGTGAGCCAGTGATCCCACTGGGGGTGTATAGCCAGAAGGGGAGGGGCCTTACACTTTTTAGTGTAATGCTTTGTGTGGCCTCCGGAGGCAGTGCTATACACCCAATCGTCTGGGTCTCCCAATGGAGCGCCGAAGAAACATAATTTTATTGATATCAAATTCACATACATAAACAATTGAGTTTAAAATTAGAAAGGAGAGAGGAGAGATTATTATCCCTGTCCTTCTCCCTTCCTGCACTACGGGGGTGGCGTCCTAAATGTAATGACGCCCCCATTCCACGACGGCTCAATCCCTATATGATACCCTCCCTAATTTAGCATGGTGCATTCCCTCTCATAGATAGAATACCTTAAAGTGGTACCACCACCAAAAGGACAGGGATAATAATCTCTCCTCTCTCCTTCCTAATTTTAAACTCAATTGTTTATGTATGTGAATTTGATATCAATAAAATTATATATTTTTATGAAAAAGTAGTGAAGACTAAGGTGTGATCAAACTCTGGACACCAAATAGCATCAGTAAACTTCATACAAGAGGTTGAAAACTCCAATGTGATCATGTTTAGTTTGGATCCAAATGATAACTGG
The DNA here is from genome assembly GCF_048569485.1 of Anomaloglossus baeobatrachus. Lineage (NCBI taxonomy): Eukaryota > Metazoa > Chordata > Amphibia > Anura > Aromobatidae > Anomaloglossus > Anomaloglossus baeobatrachus. Next base: position 454,288,987 of record NC_134354.1, read on the forward strand.
ATAAATTGAGGCTCCCTAGCGCAGTGATAAGACCAGCTCAGGCCTATGCAGGGTACAAACCTTTTGTGAGCAAGACTTTATTGCAGCCAGCTCCAGCTGCACATCTCAGAATGGTGCCCAGATTCCCAGGATCACGGATGTTATCACAGATGAGAGAGAGCGGTAAACTGTTCTGGACCTGGATGTCAGGAAACTTCATCTTTACATGATCAGGTTTCCCAAAAATTCCTACAAATGATTTGAAAGTGTTATAGAAATACTCTTACATGCTGCTTGCACTAACATTAAGTGGTTTTACCATCTCATTATGCAAGGTATAAAACTATTTGTTCCATTTCAAAAGTGTACTTGCACTGCAATCCTCCTAGACAATGTATTGAAGGGGTTCACCAAGCAAATATTGAGGGCCCGGCAGCGCTGATAAGCATTGTAGTCACTACCCAGCGCCTTTGAACAGCTGTATTTTACTGCTAATCACCGTCGCAGGAGCTGCATCCGGAGTCCAGTGGAAATATTTTTATATTAACCCCTTTCAAGACCGGCCGATTTTTCGCTTTCCGTTTTTTTTTCGACCTTCTTCCGAGAGATGTACCGTAACTTTTTTTTATTTTTCAGTCAATATGGTCATGTGAGGGCTCCTTTTTTGCGGAATGAGCTGTACTTTTAAATGAAAACATAAGTTTTACTATATAGTGTACTGGAATACAGCAAAAAAAATCCAAATGCAGAAAAATTGCAAAAAAAGTGCAATAGCACTATTGTTTTTGAAATATTTTATTCACTGTGTTGAATATATGGTAAAATTGATGTGTGGGTGTGATGCCTCAGATCAGTGCGAGTTCGTAGACACCAAACATGTATAGGTTTACTTTTATATAAGGGGTTAAAAAAAAAAAAAAAATCGGAAGTTTGTCCGAAAAATTCCGTGACCCGTAGCGTTTTCATTTTTTGGGATCTATGGCTCAGTGATGGCATATTTTTTGCATCTCGAGCTGACGTTTCTAATGTTACCATTTTTGCGCAGATGCTATGTTTTGATCGCCTGTTATTGCATTTTGCGCAAAATTTGAGGCGACCAAAACATAAATTTTGGCATTTGGAATTTTTTTGCTGCTACGCCATTTACTGATCAGATTAATTGATTTTATATTTTGATTGGGCGTTTCTGAACGTGGCGATACCAAATGTGTGTATATATTTTTTTAACCATTTAATTTTAAATGGGGCGAAAGGGAGGTGATTTGAACTTTTAGGGTTTGTTTTTTTAATTTTTCAAAACTATTTTTTTTACTACTCTTTATTTTACTAGTCCCCCTAGGGGGCTATATGGATCAACAATCCGTTTGCTCTGCCATATCTGCTGATCACAGCTATACAGCTGTAAACAGCAGATACGCTCATTTTCTGCTTCACTCGGCTCCAGGCCGAGTGAAACCGAAAGTAATTCATGTGAGCTACAGGAGTCATCACATGACCCTATGCTACCATGACAACCACCGGAAGTCACGTGATCACGTCACGTGACTTCCGGTATCTGTCAGTAAGTAAATGTTTACCGCTGATGTCGTCAATGGCGCTGTCACATATTGACAGCGCCATTTAAGGGGTTAAACGGCATGACCAGATAACGATTCCGCTTGTGCATAGCAGGCACACATCTCAGCTGTGAGCCGATCTCGGCATGCTGCCGGCGGCAGACCGCAGGCAGTACCACTATGACCGCTAAAACGTAATATTACTGCCCGCGGTCGTTAAGGGGTTAAATTGATGAACGAGGGATAGTGTGTGGGGTGTCTTTAGTCAAGTAAACATTTTTTTCCTGTGGGGTTTTTTTTTTTTTCTTATTACTGGGTTAGTAATGGGGTTGTCTAATAGACACCTCTCCATTACGAACCCCTCGGCTTAATGCCAGCTGACATTACACAACAGACATCAACCCCAACTACCATTAACCCAAAATGCCATCACACCAGGGCAATCGGGAAGAGCTGGACAAAATGCTAAAATTGGCATTAATGGAAGCTCTACTTCTGGGGCAGCTGAAGGCTGCTATTTTTAGGCTGAGAAGGGCCCAATAACCATGGACCTTCCCAGCCTGATTGCCTCCAGCTGTCTGCTTTCCCTTGGCTGGTTATAAAAAAAAAAAAAAATAGGGGGGGGGGGGGGGGGGGGGGACACCTAGATCATTATTTTTTTTTAAACTACTTATTTATTTAGTTCCCAGCAGTGACCTGGAAGTTAGAGATGTGTTCAGGCTTCGTCCTCATTTTATTTCACTGCGGTTTCCCTTCATTTAAGTGATTTTCCTGCTCTCCTGTTAGCATCTTCTGGAAAAAATGCTTCAGTTTCCCATTAACTTTTATTATATTCATTACTCGAATCGAGCCCGTCCAGCCTTCTCGATTCGAGTACCGAGCATTTTAGTGCTATCTCATCAGAAATACAATCATAATGTTCTAGTACTCTTCTAAGGTGTTCCATAGATACCGGACTTTCATTCCATATTTACTCACCCATTAGTCCTTGTGACTTCACAACATCAGACCATATCTTAATATCTTCAAATTTCACTTTAATTAAGTTTGCCTTCTTTAGTTTCTCAGCTGGCAGCGTCTTCAGCTGGTCTACTCTGCTGAAGAAAAGTGTTTGCAGGACAGCGCCAGCGTCTAGAGCGTCCACCAGCAGCCTCTGTCCTTCCAGCAAAACCTGTCCATGGCGCTCCCGGAAGTGTCTGGACTTCACAATTGTAACTACTTTGCTGTATATGAGGCAGAAAATTAATTACATTTATGATAGTAGTAAAGTGAATAGTAAATTAGGAGGTGCAAGAATAAAAAAAAATAAAAAATAAAAAAAAAAGGTCAAAACTTGTATCAGATATACCACTTCTAGTGATTATTTTGGGGAATTTTATTATGTTCCGCATCAAGACCGGGGTTTGAGTTTCCAGATGTTTTGTCCTAATTTATTATTTGCAACTACTTGAAATGCTTTACACCAGTGCCACAGTTGTAGACAGTGTGCCATTTTAAGGCTATGTGCGCACGTGTGCGCTCTGCACTGCACCTAAAAGGTGCGCTTCAGAGCGCCGCTGAAAAGCTCCGTACTGAAGTGCATGGTGCCGGCAGATTCGTGCGCTCTGCATGCTGCCTCTCCCTAGACAGCATGCAAACCGCACGGAAAAAGTGACATGTCACTTCTTAGAACGCAGCGATTCGGGCAGCAGCCGAATCGCTGCGTTCTAATATGCCACGTGCGCACAGCCCCTGCACAATCTCCATAGACTGTGCAGGGGACGCAGGACGCATGCAGTTCCGCTGCGCTGCAGATCGCAGCGTAACTGCATGTAATACGCACATGTGCGCACATAGCCTAAAGCTTTTCCAAAATCATGGTAAGGGCATGTGCCCACATTCAGTATTTGCAACAGTAAAAAATGCTCCAAATACTGGAGTGTTAGCAGGAAAATCATTTTTGATGCATTTTTTTCAATTCATTTTAATGTGTCAAAAATGCTGCAAAAACCCTGTAGAATGGACATGCTGCAGATAAACTGCTCCAAATCTGCAAAGAAAAAAAAAAATGTGTGTGCATGAGACTTCAGACATCTCATTGCACACAAACGCTGCATATTTTCACGTGAAAGGCAATGTGTGAATTTACCCTAAGACTGTAGAGATTTTATACCACAATTTTAGCATAATTTTTGAAAAAAAATGTGTTAACATTGGCAGCCCAAAATAAACCCAACACATTTCTGAATTTGTGCCAATTCATTGTTCATGTGGATGAATTTAGCGTCAAACCCAGACAGAAAAATGACATGGGAGCCCATGAATTTAGTTTGTAATTAGACAATACATATAAGGGCTCATGCAGACGTCTGTGCACATCGATCCAATATCAGACCACACAGACTGGAGATGGTCTCCTGACCCCTGTCTCATACAAATGATTGAAGCTGCCATGCTCGGGCAGGAGACATGTGGTCAGTCCGTGCACTGTGCTCTGAGATTGGATCACTGTGCACAGACGTCTATATGAGACCTAAGAGCTCATGCACACGTAACCTCTGATTATTCTGCAGCGATTTGACAGCACATGTGCGCTTCTGATCGCTGCAGAATGAATGCAGTATTTTTGTTAAAAAAAGGCGATTTCATGCGCTCGGGCTGCTGCCCCCACCATAGACAGAGTGGGAGCTGCATCCATAGCGCACGGAATAATTGACATGTTGCTTTTATGAACGCACGGATTTTGGTCAAAATTTTAGCAACCAAATCGCTGCGTTCATAAAAGCAACGTGCGCACGTGTCATGCACAGTCTACATAGATTGTGCAGGGGACGCAGGATGCATGCATTTACGCTGCAGTGATATACATAGCGTAAATGCGTGATATTACGCAACGTGCGCATGAGCCCTAAGGGTGCATTCACACATCTTCTGAAATGCAAGACTGCTGTCCCATATTTTACTAGACAACACTGAGTCTCAGAGAACCATTGAAATCATGATCCGAGAATGAGAGCAGTGAAAGTCAGGGTGTGACTGCTCGGATGTTGTGGATCAAAATGGACGTAACCAGCGAGTCTGTGTGCTGTCCAAGATCTAATATATAAAAAAAAAATCAGTCAGCACACCATCATTAAAATGGATGTGTGACTACACCCTAAGAACCACCGGCGCACTGACTATCATTACGATAGAATATTAAAGGGAACCTGTTAGTTATAATATGCGACCAGAGCCACGAGCAGTTTTGGGTGCATATTGCTAATCCCTGTATACACTAGCATAGATAAAGGCATCTTTATAAAAAGTATTTCTATAGATCTTTTACCGTATGCTAATGAGCGAGGAGACTAGTCCCCTGGGCGTTAGTTCCCCAGCCAGACACCCCTCATTAGCATGTTTGTTCGCCCCTCTGGGCGTGCTATCATGCTAATGAATACGCAGCGTCAGGATGATCTCTCACCTCTCCGCCGCCATTGCGTCCGAAGGGGGATTTCAGCTCAGTGCACATGACCCCAGAGTTTGGGTCATGTGCACTATGAAGCCGGGTGTACACGTCCTGGCTTCAAACTGAAGTAGTGCAAACTCCGGGGTCATGGGCACTGAGCCGAAATCCATCGATGGCAGCGGAAAGGTGAGACCATCCTGTGATGCTGCGTATTCATTAGCATGTTAACACGCCCACAGGGATGTACTAACATGCTAATGGAGCCGACTAGCCAGGGGAACTAACGCCAACATCATTAGCATGCGATATAAGATCTTTAGGAATACGTTTTCTAAAGATCTGTTTATCTATGCTAGTGTATACAGGGACAGTTAGGCAGGGATTAGCAATATGTACCCAGAACTGCTCGTGGTCCTGGGTGCATACTGCACCTGACAGGTTCCCTTTAAGTTATTTCATCCTAAGGCTACATGCGCACGCTGCAGTTTTGTTGTCACATCAAAACTGCACATTGTCCCAGAAATGTAAAAAAAAAAAAACGCTTGTAATGATGCTGCGTTTTTTACCATGTGTTTTTGATGCGTTTCTTTTTCCAGTAGAAGCAAGCCAAAAACGCAAGATAGAACACGCTGCAGCTTGTCAGAAATTTGTGACAAACAAACTACAGCCAAAAAAAAACTGCAACGTGCGCACAGCAACACTGACTTCTCATACTTTGTTGGGAAGTCAAAAGTCAGAACTTTCTGACAACAAAACTGCACCAAAAACGTGATAAAAAGTGCAGTGTGCGCATATAACCTAACAAATACTGAGGTAAAAACTGACCAAATACTCAGCGTGTGCACGTGGCCTTACAAATACTGAGGTAAAAACTGACCAAATACTCAGCGTGTGCACGTGGCCTTACAAATACCGAGGTAAAAAAACTGACCAAATACTCAGCGTGTGCACGTGACCTTACAAATACTGAGGTAAAAAAACTGACCAAATACTCAGCGTGTGCACGTGACCTTACAAATACTGAGGTAAAAAAACTCACCAAATACTCAGCGTGTGCACGTGGCCTTACAAATACCGAGGTAAAAAAACTGACCAAATACTCAGCGTGTGCACGTGACCTTACAAATACCGAGGTAAAAAAACTGACCAAATACTCAGCGTGTGCACGTGACCTTACAAATACCGAGGTAAAAAAACTGACCAAATACTCAGCGTGTGCACGTGACCTTACAAATACTGAGGTAAAAAAACTGACCAAATACTCAGCGTGTGCACGTGACCTTACAAATACTGAGGTAAAAAAACTGACCAAATACTCAGCGTGTGCACGTGACCTTACAAATACTGAGGTAAAAAAACTGACCAAATACTCAGCGTGTGCACGTGACCTTACAAATACTGAGGTAAAAAAACTGACCAAATACTCAGCGTGTGCACGTGACCTTACAAATACTGAGGTAAAAAAACTGACCAAATACTCAGCGTGTGCACGTGGCCTTACAAATACTGAGGTAAAAAAACTGACCAAATACTCAGCGTGTGCACGTGACCTTACAGATACTGTGGTGAAAAACTCATTGAATGTGGCCTTATGGATTTGGCAGTGTTGCACATGGTAGGGTAGTGAAGCATGCAAATGCCCAGTGTAATCATTTACACATCCATATAGCAATAACATGGTATTGTCCCTGCACATATGGACCATATTGGGCCTGTACAGTACATACACACGTGACTTGCAAGGGCGACAATAAGACAAATGGGCAGCATGGTGGAGTGTGTATGTTTTCACTGTTTGTATATGCGTTTTCGTCAGGTTTCCTCCCACACCAAAGCCACACTGATCGGGAATTCAGATTGTGAGCCCCATGGGGACAATGTCTGCACGGCGTTGTAATAACATTTACTATTATATAAGCCAAAAAGCACGGTTACATATACAGAAACCAGTGCAAAAATGGTGAGTTGCTCCAGTTAGCCAATCAGGTTGCTGCTCTCATTTTCCAACCTGCATACGTGTACTAAAAGCTGGAATCTTATTGGTTGCAGTTTGCAGTGCCCGGAGAGGGTTACCTGAGCCTCTTGTCGCCAGCCGCGGCTCTGTCGTACTTGAGCTCGTATGTGTGAGGCTCCTCAGCCCTCCCCTCCTGTACGCGGCTCTCGTCCTTAGTGACCGGGTCCCGTCGGTGCTTGTCGGGTGCGGATGCTTTGGCTGTCCTCGGCTCCTTCACGTCCCGAGCTCGCTTCTCGAGTCTCTGTTCGCTTTCCGGGGGAATGATCCGCACCGGTTTCCTTCGCAGGGCTCGTACATCCCGCTTTACCTGCACACTGATTGGAAGCCTTACAATTGTCAACCTAGGGCAGCCCAGCACGCTCCTCATGAGCGCCGCCATCTTTGGTAGTCGCACACAAGTGACGTCAGTGTATACCGTGCAGCCGCCATGTTGTGAGTGGCAAGATACAATTTGTGTATGTCACCGTAAAATGTTTGATTTACAACATTATCCCATTACCTTCCTGCATCAGAGATAACAGGAAGTAAGCAGTGAACTATACACTGACAGCAAGGAATAAAACACATAGGAAGGAGCGAGTGTGGTGTCCATGGTGATAAGGCGTGACGTCATCAAGGAGCGCAGGCCAGGGCCAGGGTGTGGAGCTTCTAGTGGACATGATGGGTGGTAGTAGAGCGCTGCACTATGTCCTCAAAGTGACTGACAGACCTCAGACTGCTCTGTTCTTCAGGGATGTTCTTGGCATGAAGGTGAGCAGTGGTGTGTGCTGATCAGACAGGAGACATCTGCTTTCTGTGTAGCTCATCTAATCTACTGCTAGATGGGAACATGCTCACCATGCTGAGACAGAAGGGACACGATTCACAGCTATTGGGAGGAACAAGAAGACCAAGCAGTGTAGGAAGCAGCTATGAGACTAATCACTAAGGAACAACCAGCCCCTGGCCTGAGCCTTCTGTATACAGGTCACCAGGACCGGAGCCTTTTATATTAGAGCACCAAGCTTGTACTAGGCAGTGTTCAGACTGCACATAAGGGCCAAGAACATCTCCAGAGTGGAAGGACTCATAAGCAGGTCCCTGGGGGCTTAAAGGGGATGTCCAGTTATAACTTATATACAGGATTGTTGCTACCGTGCTTATTGGTGGTTGTCCCCTCCATTTAGATCCTCACCGATCTGCACAAATTACACGGCAGGTCACACGCCTGACTACTGCATCCTTCACTCACTAAGGTCTCCTTCACACGTCCGTGTCTCCGATACGTGTTTGGTCCGTTTCCTCATGTGCCGGAGACACGGACACACGTAGACACATTAACATCAAATTAATCATCACGTGTGTGTTTTGCCATGGACAGCAACGCCAGGGACAGGTGAGCAGAATGTTCCCGTTCTCCATGTGTTATCACAGATAACACACGGAGAACACACGTGTGCCATAAACACGGCACACAGAGGCAATACGCACCTTTGACATGTCCGTGAAAAACGTGCGTGATTTTCCCGGACGTGTGACAGAGGCCTAAGGGGCAGCGCTCGGCAGCCTATAGGGAATAGAGTGGTGGGCTCCATTCCAACAGGGATAAAAGTGCCCCATGTTGCTGATCGTAGCAGTTCTCAGCAGTCAGACCCCCAACAATAAATAATTTATTACTGGACAACCCCATTAATTTGATCCAACTAATCCAGCCATAGATAAATGATTTTCCTCCTGGGGTCACATAATGAACTGTGACTGTTGTGGAGGGCTGAACCATCAGGTTGAACTTAAGGGGTGCTTCACACACAGCGAGCTCGCTGCTGAGTCACGCTTTTTGTGACGCAGCAGTGACCTCATTAGCGATCTCGCTATGTGTGACACTGAGCAGTGATCTGGCCCCTGCTGCGAGATCGCTGCTCGTTACACACAGCCCTGGTTCGTTTTCTTCAAAGGCGCTCTCCCGCTGTGACACACAGATCGCTGTGTGTGACAGCGAGAGAGCGACAAATGAAGCGAGCAGGGAGCAGGAGCCGGCGTCTGACAGCTGAGGTAAGCTTGTAACCAAGATAAACATCGGGTAACCAAGGTGGTTACCCGATATTTACCTTAGTTACCAGCCTCTGCAGCTCTCACGCTGCCTGTGCTGCCGGCTCCGGCTCTCTGCACATGTAGCTGCTGTACACATCGGGTTAATTAACCCGATGTGTACAGCAGCTAGGAGAGCAAGGAGCCAGCGCTCAGTGTGCGCGGCTCCTGCTCCCTGCACACACAGCTAAGCGGTGTGCGCTGGTAACTAATGTAAACATCGGGTAACCATACCCGATGTTTACCTTAGTTACCAGTCTCCGCAGCTTCCAGACGGCGGCTCCGTGCAAGCGCAGCGTCGCTTGCACGTCGCTGCTGGCTGGAGGCTGTTCACTGGTCGCTGGTGAGATCTGCCTGTTTGACAGCTCACCAGCGACCATGTAGCGATGCAGCAGCGATCCTGACTAGGTCAGATCGCTGGTCGGATCGCTGCTGCATCGCTAAGTGTGAAGGTACCCTAATTCTGCTCATTATTATTGTTTTATAATGTTATCACTTGATATTCTGTCTTGTTGATTAGTTGCCACTGCTATTACATGTTATGGTTGGGGCTTATTGTAACGTGTATTCTTATATGTAGCAGTTAATCAACACTTTATAATTTACTGCTTTTCATAAAAATCTGTAAATCCTACTGCTCCTGATATTCAGCCATTTTACCTTGATCAACACCTCCCAACACAAAAGATGCTGTCACCTTCTTCACACACAGTATGATGTCTCCACAGAGCCCATCAAATAGTATGATGTCCCCTCACATAGTATGTCCCAGCATGGCCCCCCATGTAGAATGTCACCACTTCCCACTTGCACAGTATTATGTCCCCACACAGCCCACTTGCGCAGTATTAGGCCCTGTGCGCACTGGAAAACGGAATTTTCTTAAGAAAATTCCGCAGGGTCTGAAAGATTACCGCACCCACGGTAAAAAATCGCAGCAAACCTCACCCGAAAACCGCATGCGGTTTGCTTCGGTTTTACCGCGGTAGTGTTCGCGGTATTGCCGCAGTTTTGCCGCGTGCGGGTTGGTACATGTGTTTTAATGCATTCAATGCAATAAAGCACATTGGAAAAAAAAAAAGTCATTTCCTTCTGAGATAGAAAGTACATCGGTAAATAGACAGAAGAATAGATAGAGGGATAGATAGTCCCTGTGAGCACACGCTACATTTCTCACGGTCGGTAGTGAGTTCACATTACCGGCCGTGGGAAATGCCCTGTGGTTACCTCTGCTGTCTCGTTGCGAGGCTGCATTCAGCAGTGTGTCAGACGCAGCTGGATGCAAGCATCGTAGGGCGTGGATTACGCCGGAGCTGTGTGTTTCGGGGGGGTTCATAAAAGGGGTGAAACGGGCTTTTTTGTGTTTTATTTAAAATAAAGGATTTTTCGGTGTGTGTTTATTCACTTTACTTACGGGTTGATCATGTCAGCTGTCTCATAGACGCTGACCTGATTAAGCCTGGACTTAGTGGCGGCGATGCGCTGCCATTAACTCATTATATTACCCTGATTGCCACCACATCACGGCAACAGGAAGAGCCGGGGACACTCCGGGACTGCCGCATAATGGATGCGACAGTCCCGGGGCAGCTGCGGGCTGACAATCTCGGCTGCGGGAGGGGGGGGGGCATTAACCCTGCCCTCGCCCTCCCCAGCCTGAGAATACCGGGCCGCCGCTGTGTGCTTACCGTGACTGGACGGTAAAAATACGGAGGAGCCCACGTGTTTTTTTTCTTTCTATATGTCCGTTTGATTTGTATGTGTATTCTATATGTCTGTGTATGTGTGTGAGTGTAATCTGTGTGTGTTCTATGTCTGTGTCTGATCTCTGTGTGTTTACTCTCTGCTCCGCTTCCTCTTCCTGTCATAATGACATCACTTCCCTGCAAACCGCAGACAGTGCTGAACATTATGTCCCGAAACCACGAAATACCGGAGGGAATAACACAGGAAAACACAATGAACCGCACAGAATTTGCTACCTGCGTTATTCCCTGCGGGATTTCACAATTACATTACAGTAAATGGAGTGAAATCCCGCAGCGACGTGCGGAAAAGAAGTGACATGCAATTGTTTTTGCTGTGGGAATCCCGCAGCAAAACATGCAGCTGTCAAAATCCGCATAGTGCGCACAGCATTTTTTTTTCCCATAGGTTTTTCTGGTGAATCACTGCAGAGATGTTATGAACATAACGTTCAGCGAAACATGCAGCAAAACCGCAGGAAATCCGCGGCAAAAACCGGCAAGTGCGCACAGGGCCTTATGCTCCCAGAGTTTCCCGCAATGTAATGGCAACTTAAACAAAAAAAACAACAAAAAAGGGTACTTGCCTATGCCCATTCCACCGCTTCTCTGGTCTATACTGTACTGAGACACGCTGGCGTGATGTAGTGTCGTCACTGTGTCAGATGTGCTCTCAGACAGGCTCCATGATGGAACGACTCTCTGTTTCATCATAGTTTTCACTGGTATTGGGTTCTGAAGATGCAGATATCGGTGGAAGAGACCCCGAGCAGGGTGTTTTGGCAGTGTGGTGCGGGACGCTACTGTATCCAGCTCTTTGACTGTCCTGGTCCGCGGTTCACACTGGAACTGCCAAAGGGCTGTGTGGTCCGAACTAATCTGCGCTATATTGTTCAGCTCTCCTTACACATTAGATGGCTGTTGGCCAAATGATGGTCCATCTCTGTCAGCTTCCCCATATACAGGAGTCCTTGTTCAGCCAAGCACTATGGTGTTCTCTTATCAGTGAGTCACCACTGGCTTACCTCCTGGAGAACAAAAGGATCCGTAATCTGAAGAGTATGCCCATCTCCAAGATCCTATCCCAATATTTAGTAGGCATAATAATAATATTATCAATTACCTCCAATTAGACGATAGTAAAGTTCTCCTGATATAGCTTTGTCTGTTACCTCATGTGTAGGGTATTGCAGCTTAGGTATCCATAATTACGGCCATGAGCAACTAATTAACTCTCACTATATGAGTGGTCGTAACCATGGATACCTAAGCTATAATACCCTGCACATGAGATAAGAAACATAGTTCTCCTGATAGAGCCATCTTTCTAAGGGGGGGTAATTGCTAATATTATTATGGGGAATACCACTTTAACTCTCCTAACAATCATTTATCCATGGCCCCCATACACATTAGACTATGGGCCCAGCATGTGTGTATCGTTGTATTCAGCCATCATTAGTCTGTGATGGATGGGGCATATGTGTTTTCATCAACCATTTACCAGTGGCTCCCTGTGCATCTTCACACCAACTATATGATGATTTTTTTTCATCCATTTGGTTTTAGACATTTTTTTAAGATGGATTTACAGGATCATAAACTTCACCAATGTGATCTTCTCACATATATCTTTGATATAAAATAATTTTGACTGGATGTTGTATCCTCACTTGTGATGTAGTAGTGTCACATTACAATCTTATATCGTAGCCTTAAGGGCACTTTACACGCTGCGATATCGATATCGCTAGCGAGCGTACCCGCCCCTGTCGGTTGTGCGTCACGGGCAAATCGCTGCTTATGGCGCACAATATCGCTAACACCCATCACACATACCTGCCTAGCAACGTCGCTGTGGCTGGCGAACCGCCTCTTTTCTAAGGGGGCGGTTCGTGCGGCGTTACAGCGACTTCACTAAGCGGCCGCCCAATAGAAGCGGAGGGGCGGAGATGAGCGGGCGGAACATCCCGCCCACCTCCTTCCTTCTTCATTGCCAGAGGACGCAGGTACGGGGATGTTCCTCGTTCCTGCGGTGTCACACATAGCAATGTGTGCTGCCGCAGGAACGACGAGCAACCTGCGGCCTGCAACAATCAACGATAATCGGGAAAGGAACGACACGTCAACGATAAGGTAAGTAATTTTGATCATTAACGGTCGGTCGTGCGTTTCACACGCAACGACGTCGCTAACGAGGCCGGATGTGCGTCATGAATTCCGTGACCCCAACGACATCTCGTTAGCGATGTCGTTGCGTGTAAAGCGGCCTTAAGTCTAAGGACGGAGACTGAATCCTAATATGCATATTCTGCTTGTTTCAGGTATTACGACATGAAGAATTTGAAGAAGGGTGCAAGGCCACCTGCAATGGGTATGGAGATGAGACATTACTGGCTGTTAGTAATGGAGTTGGGATAATGATGCACCAGTGACTCCTGTTCTATTGCACTTTTCTGTTAAGTTTATAAAAAAAAATGTATTATGCTATTTCTTAGTAACGTAAGGCGGAGATGGTGAAAGGTAAAATAAAAGACCAAGCTGAAGACAATTTAAGAACGGCTATTTACTAAATCACGTTAAGCTCTCATGATTTCTGTCACTATATTTATTATTACTGTATTCAACTTCAATCTATTGTACATAATTACAGCCCCTATGATGGGAAATGGAGTAAAACTATGATAGGCTTTGGGTCTGAAGACAGCCACTTTGTTGTTGAGCTGACCTACAACTATGGAGTTGGGGAGTACCGTCTCGGCAATGATTTCTTGGTATGTGTAACGCTTCCTGGCCTCCTAATTACGTAGGTGATATGTTTCTGTGAACACTCTTTATAGTCATTGTAGTTTAATTCTTTACATGTACATGAGTTTCCTGAAGGGACTGAAGATGTTTCTTTATGCCCTCTATTTGGCTACAATTAACAAGACCATGTATTCTGTCCAAGTGCTGTTTTCTGAAATAACTGACAGCAGTCGTCCAATATCAGACAGTAGAGATGCCCAGATGACTTTTCATAGACTGATCAAATGTTAGGCTGAAAAAAATCAATATTTTTTCAGTATATTGGATGTGACTATGGGTGCGTAAAAAATTATATTCCAGATATATCAACCATTTAGCATCCGATTTTTGCAGATATTTTGCCATTATTTACAGGAAACTGTATTTGGTGATGTGAATTTTATTTACTGCTGATGTATAAAAATATATGTAATAAGGATAACAATAAAGATACAAAATCGTCCTGAAATTTGGGTTATTTTTTATATGTTCATGTGACTTTAGCCTTCATATCATTAGGGACTCACATTAAAGTCCAGTCAAGCAATTCTCAATGCCAAACAGAGGAACTGGCCACTATCCGAAGTATCACCTGGACTGTTCCAGACTGAAGCCCCTGGAGGTTATAAGTTCTTTTTAGAAGACCAAACTCAACCCAACACAGGTAAACACTTATTAGACCAGTTTCAGATGTTCTTAAAGGAGTTTTCCACCACTTTGATGTTATTAACCATTGTCGCTGATGTTAGTATTGCAGATCAGGTCCTATCGTTTATAGGCTGCCCCCCAGCCTAAAAAATCAGGCAGCAGCCGCCCCGGAATTGCCGCATCCATTAGATGCGACAGTTCTGGGACTTTACCCGGCTCTTCCCGAATTGCCCTGGTGCGATAGCAATTGGGGTAATATGGAGTTAATGGCAGCCCATAGCTGCCACTAATTCCTAGGTTAATCATGGCAGGCATCTGAGACACCTTCCATGATTAACCTGTAAGTTAAAGAAAAAAAACACATACACACAAAAAATCCTTTATTTGGAATAAATGACAAAAAAACCACCCTCTTTCACCACTTTATTAATCCCCAAACACCCATCCGGGTCCAACGTAGCCAACACGAGGTCCCACGACACTTTCCGCTCTGCTACATTGGAAGCTGACAGCGAGCAGCCATAGAGCACGACCGCTAGCTGTGAGCTCCAAAGAGCAACTGCAGTGAGTTGCTATATCAGCGATAACGTCACTCAGGTTACCCATGGGCGGCCACTGCTGGATCCTCCAACTGTGACAGCAAGTCGCCCTAGTGACTGAACTGAGCCGCGCAATCAGCGATGCTCTCACTCAGGTGATTTGCGGTCTCGGGTGGAGGACTACAGCTGGCCGCAGGTAACCTGAGCGATCGCGCGGCTCACTTCAGTCACTCAGGCTGAGACACAGAGTCAGATCAGCGCGATGACAATGAAGTCAGGTAAAGTTCATCCGACTTCATTCTCATTGCGCGGCTCTGTCTCACAGCCAGCCATGCTCAATGGGGATGTAGCATAGCCGAGTGGGACCGCACCATCAAAATGCATGCGTTTTGGATGCATTTTTTTTTGTCAAACGCAGTGTTTACAGTTGTCAAAACGCTGCAGTTTATTTCTCAAGTCAGAACGCAGCGTGTGCACATAGCCTTAGATTAACACAGGCCTCAGTTAGAATAAACTGCAGACCTTTTATGTTTATGTTATGTTAGTTCTATATCAGGTGCAAAAAGACACATGTATTACGAACATCTGAGAACAGCAGACTGTTATTCTCAACTTTAACAAATCACTGTTAATATTTGTACATTATTTAGAATTCAGCTATAAAAGTATGTTTTCTTAATAATTTATGCAATTTTTTTCCAGATCCAGTGCAGAAAGTGACTGTTGCTGTATCCAATCTACAAAAGTCTACTGCGTACTGGTCTGACTTGTTAGGCCTGAGAGTCTATCAGGAGGATAAGGCCAAAAAGCGAATTCTGTTGGGTTATGCAGACAATCAGGTAGAGAATAATACAGGTTATGCCATTGGCTAATATAGGACTGACATTTTGTTTCTGTATAAAGTGGATCTGAACTACAAAGAATTCTCTATATAGAAACAATCCACTTGTCTGTTACACCAAAAAGTTATGTGGAGCCATATTATTAGCAGGTAACACAGAATATAACAGACCTCTCATTACGTGTCTGCAATATGCATCAGGACAACACTGTTTCCAAGAATAAACGCCAACCAAGTAAAAGTACTGCCAATACTCCTACCTGACTAAAGCAGGCTTTACACGAGACGACGGATCGTGCGATGCATCGTCGGGGTCACGGTTTTCGTGATGCACATCCGGCATGATACACGACGTCGTCTCGTGTGAAACCTCTGAGCGATGCAGTATTGCTTACAAATCGTGAGTCGTGTACTCGTTGCTCAGTTTCATAATATAGTTTATTTTTACTTGTGCTGGTTCTTCATCACTCCCTTGGCAGCACACGTCACTCCGTGTGACACCCCGGGAGCGATGAACTCTGCTTACCTGCTTCCCACGGCTCCCGCCGGCTATGCGAAAGGAAGGAGGTGGGCGGGATGTTTTCGTCCCGCTCATCTCCGCCCCTCCGCTTCTATTGGCCGGCGGCTGTGTGACGTCGCTGTGACGCCAAACGTCCCTCCCCATTCAGGAAGTGGACGTTTGCCGCCCACAGCGAGGTCGCTCAGCAGGTAAGTACGTGTGACGGGGGTTTCACAACTTTCTGTGACACGGTTAGCGATTTGCCCGTGACGCACAAACGACGGGGGCAGGTACGATCGATTGTGAAATCGCACGATCGGTCGTCCCGTGTAAAGCAGGCTTTATATGAAGGCGAAAGAAGCAATCTAGATGTTATCACTTCCACATCCACTTTAGCTCTGCACTAGTTTTGAGTTTTCTTCAGATTGTAGGACACCATATATTTCCTGTATCAACTTCCAAAAAATGGGGAAAATACAACTAATATAGGTGTCATTTTGCAGTGCAAGCTGGAGCTGCAGGATATCGGAGGATCGGTGGATCATGCTGCAGCATTTGGACGAATTGCGTTTGCTTGTCCAAAAGATGAGGTTAGAATTGTTTGTTTTTTGTTTTTTTTTTCATTATTTTTATTAGTAACTCTTTAATATTTTAATCGTATTGTAGTATAATTATATTCTTCAATTGAATATATTTTTTTAAGTATCAGTCCATTGTTTTTTCTTCTTACCACTGTAGTGGTACTGTTAATTTAATGTCCCTGTCCCCGGTTTTATATTCACCCTCCAGCATTTCCATCCTTTTATTATCGGCACTCCGATCCCGTTGTGGCTTCTTGTGATAGTAACTTTAGACTTTCCAGATGTCAGAAGTTATGTCACAAGCTCTCAATTCAAGTTTATTCGAGCCAGAACAAGACTCTTATAGACTTGTATAGAAGAGTGACCTCCAGCTTTGTCCATGAAACACTGGAGAGATCCGACAAGTCATAAACGGCCTGAGAGCTACAGGAGTGGTGGCGATAGAAGGGGAAGACAGTGGCTGATGAGTATGAGAGTAAGGGCAGGGAACTAAGATTAGAAGCATTAGAAGCACCACTAGAGACCAAAATTTTGTAATAGTGCAGGACTATTCAGTTTAAGTGTTGCATTAATGGGAATCTGGTAGCACGATCCACCCTCCAACCAAATCTGTTTAAATGGTCATGTTAATCTCTGTTGCTCCCTGACTAAAATATAATTGTTTTAATTCATATGCAAATGAGAATTAAATGCTCTGGAAGTGGCAAAGTATTTCCCAAGTTTTTTACTTACTCGCTGTATTCCCCACCCAGTCCTATCTTCCTCTGCCTGACTGATAGCACACTGACTGTGTAGACAAGCAAACAGGCAGTTAAGCAGAGGAAGTTGGAAAGGGACTGGGAGTAGTCGGGATAGAGATAAGTGAGACTGAATTGCCCAATCAGAGAGTTCCAATGGAATTCAGGTCAAGTCTGGGTTCAGAACAAAACGTTTTCTAAAGTCTGGCTGAACCCGCTGAACCTGAACTGCAGCAGATCTGCTCATCTCTAGTCAGGAAGACAAAGGCTCTGGAAGTGCTTCGACTCGCCCAGAGCACTTAAGCCTAATTTGCATAGGAATTATAACAGCCATTTCTTAGTCGCAACACATTACCTAAATAAAGAAGTGGATAACAGTATCTTTCAGAGAAACAGCATGACCATATAAAAAGTTTGGCTGGGGGGAGGGCAATCCTTCTGATGGATTTTCTTTAAATTTTAGGCCATGTGAGATCTATGTGCTTAGGGCCAACAATAGACCTAGCAAAAAAATTCCTACAAAATGTTTTTGTTTTTGTTTGTCTCATGGCAAAAAGAAATGCAGCATAAGTAGTCTTTAGTAGTGATGGGCAAACCTCCCGATGTTCATGTTCGCCCATTTGTGTTCCACGCTGCAGAGGAGAGGCAGGGAGTTATCTCCTCCATTGTCAGCTGATGCGATTCTCGCACTGCACTCACATTAGACCGGTCTAAGGCGAGAGCAATGCGATGTTTCTCTCGCACTCATAGACTTAAATGGGTGCTAGTGAAACAGGATCGCATTCCACCCGCAGCATGCTGCGATTGTTTTCTCGGTCCGATTAGGGCTGAGAAAAAAATCGCTCATGGGAGTGGGCCCAATGTGATTTTTTTTTTTTAATCGCATTCCACTAACTCCCGTTTTTCTCGCCGTGTGTGCTTACCTTCACTGTCAGCCTGCTTATCACTCTGTATAGATGTTTGTCTGTACAGAGGGATGAAGCAGAGCTGACATGGCTCTACCTGTGGACTACGTTGGACTATAAAGATTTTTTTTTTATATAATAAAGATGGAGTCTCTAAATGGTTTTTTTTTTTGGTTTATGTCTAATAAAAAAAATGCTGTGTTCTGTTTTCTTTTTACTGTTTACTAGAAATTCATGGTGGCCATGTCTAATTTGGCGTGACACCATGAATTTCGGTCTTAGTACCAGCTGAGAATACAAAGCTGGTATTTACCCAGCATGCCACCGCCATCAGGGCCACTAGACGAGTCGGGTAAAGAGCCTGGAAATGGCACTAAGAAACAATGCGCCATTACCAGGGGCGGCTGCGGAGAATCCCAGCCCCCAGCTGCCTGGTTTTACCTGACTGGCGATCAAAATATGGCGTAAGACCATGCATTTTTTTTTAATTATTTTTTTAAATCATTTTTTTAATTAATGGGCTTCTCTGTATTTTGATTGCCAGCCAAGGTAAAGCCAGGCAGATGGGGGTTGCAGCCCGTAGCTGTCCGCTTTATATGCACTGCCGTGGAGCGCTACGTCATTTTTTTGTAAATTATTTATTTTTTTGCACTACTATATGTATGAGGGACCCAACAGCCAATCACAGACAGTGTCACACAGAATGGGCATCTGTGATTGGCTGTTGGAGTAACATGGAATCTGCCCATACATTCTAGATGCTAGAATGTATGGGCTGGTTTCAGGTTACTTCAGCATCCAATCACCACTCTGTGACAGCGTCTGTAATTGTCTATTATTTTAACAGTAAACTAAAACAACAACACAGAAAAAATATTTTATTACAAATAAAACAAAAAACATTTAGGACTCCATCTTTATTACCCAAAAAAAAACCTCCAATGTAGTCCAAAGGTGGTCGAACATCTTCCGCTCTGCTATATCTGTGCGAGAAGACAAACACAGGTCTGCTCACACAGACTCAGCTGAGAGCTGAAAGAGACTTCACCCGTGCACAGCTGAGGCCGGTCAGCTGTGCCCCCGGGTAACCTCGACCAATGTCACTGCAACACTGCTGTAAAGTGAGCGCTTGTCGGGAGTGAGAGCGCTGATGTCAGAGTCGAGGTTAACCGAGGGCACAGCTGACTTCACCACCGACAAGCGCTCACTTACGGCAGTGTTGCAGTGACGTCACAACAACATTCACACCAGACTGGTCATGGAAGGTCCTGTAGTCAGTGGAGGTTACCCGGGGGCACCGCTGACTGCCTGCTTATCTGTGTGAGCAGACCTGTGTTTGTCTCCTCACACAGATGGAGCACAGCTGAAGAGATGCTCACCTTTGGACTACGTTGGAGGTTTTTTTTTTTCTATAGCACCTGAACCCAAACGGTAACACAAAGCTTGTGATCGGGTCCTTGTGCACGAACACTGTGTTCGGTACGAGCCCCGAACTTTAGAGTTCGGGTTCACCCATCGCTAGTCTTTATCTTTTTATCAGGCTGTAAAATTCCAGATATTTTATAATTTATCTCTTAGTTGGTATTCATTTTCATTTTTTTTTCTCCACAGCTTGCAACTATTGAGGAAACTATGAAAAGAGAGAATCAAAAGATCTTGACTCCCCTTGTAAGCTTGGATACTCCTGGAAAAGCAACAGTTCAAGTTGTTATTTTGGCTGATCCGGTGAGTAATTGTGTTACCAATAGATATTAAAGGGGTACTCTGGGGAGAAAAAAAAATGTTTGTGCTGTTCCTGCCATCATACACTATGAAGCTGACCACTGTAGTTCTAGTATCTTTAGATCATTTGTAAATCAATAAAATAGTAGCTGCTCCTCACCCCTCACCACTCACCTATGGGACATTACGTCACAGGCCAGTGTAAAGCTCCGTGCTGCAGCGGAGAACAGGGGGTGTAGCGGGGGCGTGGCCGCCGACTCCATGCTCTTCCTACCTGCCTGGTTCCTGATACTTACTTCTATCAAGTCTAACAGCAGGGGGCGTGGTCGTGGCATGACAGGTAGGAAGCGCATGGAGCCAGCGGCCTCGTCCCCGCTACGCCCTCTGTTCTCTGCTGCTGCACGGAACTTTACACTAGCCTGTGACTTAATGTCCCATATAAGAGGCATGAGAGCAGCTATTATTTTATTGATCTACAAGTGTTCTAAAGATACTAGACCTGCAGTGGCCAGCTTCATAGTGTATGATAGCAAGGAAAGTACAATTTTTTTTTTTTTTTATTTATTTATTTTTTTATATCTACCCCTTTAAAGAGGCAATAAACCCCCTGGAAAACTTAATGATGTAAAATGAGACCAAAGTATTAAAACTTTCTCCAATATACTGTATATAATTGAGAAAACTAACAAAATATTTTCAAATTTAGTGATCATAGCTTTGGCCTTTTAAGAAAGAGAGGCTTTTGATAGCTGTGTAAGACTTCCTGCTTAGTAGCTAGGAGATACCCCTGTGTGCAAGGACCCCTAGAGAGGCGTAAGCCCAGCGGAGATCCTTTTATCCTCCTAGACTGTGGAGGTGCAGATGTCATCAGACTGAATATACTTGGGGAACAAGAGATGGAAGATGGATTCTTGTATGAAGCAGCCTGAGGAGAAGGCGGCTAAAAACAGCAATTCACTCATATCACAGCTTCTCCTTAGGTCTCGTTCAGACGAGTGTATAATCAGCCTGTGTGCTGTCCATATGCAAAACTGATAGCATACAATGGTAAAATTAAAAATAAAACGTTATGATACTTGGAACAAACAAAGGGAAAAATGCAAACATAAAAACGAAAATTGACACAGGAGTCAAGAAGTTAATGGGGTACAAAAGCACTCCTGCTTTCTTCCAGAAACTGTCATGTGGTGTTCTGCTCTGCAATCGCGGGGTGTCATGGCGGCGTCGGACTCTGTTCACACTGCAGTCTGACATGCAATCTAATGTCTCTTATTTGCTCAGTCAGAGGCGGTCATCAGCTGTTTCATGTTCACTTGTCATCAGTCCAGTAGGAGTTAATTCCTGCTGGCTTGTGAACTGCTGCTAGGAGCTCTGGTTGCTAATGACCACTCACAGTTGCTGTAGAGCACATCTGTCTTGTAGCCTCCTGTACCCAGTAGAGAGATAACAGGCGTGGCACAGTGAGGAGCCATACTGCTGCACTGCGAGGAGCCATACTGCTGCACTGCGAGGAGCCATACTGCTGCACTGCGAGGAGCCATACTGCTGCACTGCGAGGAGCCATACTGCTGCACTGCGAGGAGCCATACTGCTGCACTGCGAGGAGCCATACTGCTGCACTGCGAGGAGCCATACTGCTGCACTGCGAGGAGCCATACTGCTGCACTGCGAGGAGCCATACTGCTGCACTGCGAGGAGCCATTCTGCTACATTGCGAGGAGCCATACTGCTGCACTGCGAGGAGCCATACTGCTGCACTGCGAGGACCAATACTGCTGCACTGCGAGGAGCCATTCTGCACTGCGAGGAGCCATTCTGCACTGCGAAGAGCCATTCTGCTGCACTGCGAGGAGCCATTCTGCTGCACTGCGAGGACCAATACTGCTGCACTGCGAGGACCAATACTGCTGCACTGCGAGGACCAATACTGCTGCACTGCGAGGACCAATACTGCTGCACTGCGAGGAGGCATACTGCTGCACTGCGAGGAGCCATACTGCTACACTGCGA
Organism: Anomaloglossus baeobatrachus; assembly: GCF_048569485.1. NCBI lineage: Eukaryota > Metazoa > Chordata > Amphibia > Anura > Aromobatidae > Anomaloglossus > Anomaloglossus baeobatrachus. The sequence continues at coordinate 454,311,044 of NC_134354.1, forward strand.
GGAGCCATTCTGCTGCACTGCGAGGAGCCATTCTGCTGCACTGCGAGGAGCCATTCTGCTGCATTGCGAGGAGCCATACTGCTGCACTGCGAGGAGCCATACTGCTGCACTGCGAGGAGCCATACTGCTGCACTGCGAGGAGCCATACTGCTGCACTGCGAGGACCAATACTGCTGCACTGCGAGGACCAATACTGCTGCACTGCGAGGAGCCATACTGCTGCACTGCGAGGAGCCATACTGCTGCACTGCGAGGAGCCATACTGCTGCACTGCGAGGAGCCATACTGCTGCACTGCGAGGAGCCATTCTGCTGCACTGCGAGGAGCCATTCTGCTGCACTGCGAGGAGCCATTCTGCTGCACTGCGAGGAGCCATACTGCTGCACTGCGAGGAGCCATACTGCTGCACTGCGAGGAGCCATTCTGCTGCACTGCGAGGAGCCATTTTGCTGCACTGCGAGGAGCCATACTGCTGCACTGCGAGGAGCCATACTGCTGCACTGCGAGGAGCCATTCTGCTGCACTGCGAGGAGCCATTCTGCTGCACTGCGAGGAGCCATTCTGCTGCACTGCGAGGACCAATACTGCTGCACTGCGAGGACCAATACTGCTGCACTGCGAGGAGCCATTTTGCTGCACTGCGAGGAGCCATTTTGCTGCATTGCGAGGAGCCATACTGCTGCACTGCGAGGAGCCATACTTCTGCACTGCGAGGAGCCATACTGCTGCACTGCGAGGAGCCATACTGCTGCACTGCGAGGAGCCATACTGCTGCACTGCGAGGAGCCATACTGCTGCACTGTGAGGAGCCATACTGCTGCACTGCGAGGAGCCATTCTGCTGCACTGCGAGGAGCCATTCTGCTGCACTGCGAGGAGCCATACTGCTGCACTGCGAGGAGCCATACTGCTGCACTGCGAGGAGCCATACTGCTGCACTGCGAGGAGCCATACTGCTGCACTGCGAGGAGCCATTCTGCTGCACTGCGAGGAGCCATACTGCTGCACTGCGAGGAGCCATACTGCTGCACTGCGAGGAGCCATACTGCTGCACTGCGAGGAGCCATACTGCTGCACTGCGAGGAGCCATACTGCTGCACTGCGAGGAGCCATTCTGCTGCACTGCGAGGAGCCATTCTGCTGCACTGTGAGGAGCCATTCTGCTGCACTGCGAGGAGCCATTCTGCTGCACTGCGAGGAGCCATTCTGCTGCACTGTGAGGAGCCATACTGCTGCACTGCGAGGAGCCATTCTGCTGCACTGCGAGGAACCATTCTGCTGCACTGCGAGGAGCCATTCTGCTGCACTGCGAGGAGCCATACTGCTGCACTGCGAGGAGCCATACTGCTGCACTGCGAGGAGCCATACTGCTGCACTGCGAGGAGCCATTCTGCTGCACTGCGAGGACCAATACTGCTGCACTGCGAGGACCAATACTGCTGCACTGCGAGGACCAATACTGCTGCACTGCGAGGAGGCATAATGCTGCACTGCGAGGAGCCATTCTGCTGCACTGCGAGGAGCCATTCTGCTGCACTGCGAGTAGCCATACTGCTGCACTGCGAGTAGCCATACTGCTGCACTGCGAGTAGCCATACTGCTGCACTGCGAGGACCAATACTGCTGCACTGCGAGGAGCCATACTGCTGCACTGCGAGGAGCCATACTGCTGCACTGCGAGGAGCCATACTGCTGCACTGCGAGGAGCCATACTGCTGCACTGCGAGGAGCCATACTGCTGCACTGCGAGGAGCCATACTGCTGCACTGGGAGGAGCCATACTGCTGCACTGGGAGGAGCCATACTGCTGCACTGCGAGGACCAATACTGCTGCACTGCGAGGAGCTATTCTGCTGCACTGCGAGGAGCTATTCTGCTGCACTGCGAGGAGCCATTCTGCTGCACTGCGAGGAGCCATTCTGCTGCACTGCGAAGACCAATACTGCTGCACTGCGAGGACCAATACTGCTGCACTGCGAGGAGCCATACTGCTGCACTGCGAGGAGCCATACTGCTGCACTGCGAGGAGCCATTCTGCTGCACTGCGAGGAGCCATACTGCTGCACTGCGAGGAGCCATACTGCTGCACTGCGAGGAGCCATACTGCTGCACTGCGAGGAGCCATTCTGCTGCACTGCGAGGAGCCATTCTGCTGCACTGCGAGGAGCCATTCTGCTGCACTGCGAGGAGCCATTCTGCTGCACTGCGAGGACCAATACTGCTGCACTGCGAGGACCAATACTGCTGCACTGCGAGGACCAATACTGCTGCACTGCGAGGACCAATACTGCTGCACTGCGAGGACCAATACTGCTGCACTGCGAGGACCAATACTGCTGCACTGCGAGGAGGCATACTGCTGCACTGCGAGGAGGCATACTGCTGCATTGCGAGGAGGCATACTGCTGCACTGCGAGGAGCCATACTGCTGCACTGCGAGGAGCCATACTGCTGCACTGCGAGGAGCCATTCTGCTGCACTGCGAGGAGCCATTCTGCTGCACTGCGAGGACCAATACTGCTGCACTGCGAGGACCAATACTGCTGCACTGCGAGGACCAATACTGCTGCACTGCGAGGACCAATACTGCTGCACTGCGAGGACCAATACTGCTGCACTGCGAGGACCAATACTGCTGCACTGCGAGGACCAATACTGTTGCACTGCGAGGAGGCATACTGTTGCACTGCGAGGACCAATACTGCTGCACTGCGAGGAGGCATACTGCTGCACTACGAGGAGGCATACTGCTGCACTGCGAGGAGCCATTCTGCTGCACTGCGAGGACCAATACTGCTGCACTGCGAGGACCAATACTGCTGCACTGCGAGGACCAATACTGCTGCACTGCGAGGACCAATACTGCTGCACTGCGAGGAGGCATACTGCTGCACTGTGAGGAGCCATTCTGCTGTACTGCGAGGAGCCATACTGCTGCACTGACAGTGTGACAGCCGTGTTTCAGAAGTATATTGTACTCATGTAGCACATAGATATCTGGAATATAGATGCATAGTTTTATTTTTCAGTGTTCAATTGTTGATATTTTTCTTTTACATTTTATTTTGTAATGTTTTATGAAATAAGACATACAAATGCATTTCCCCTCCATTACTTATCACCACCTTTTTAGATTTATTTGCTAAACAAGATGCTCTCCAATGTACAGGAGCCTTTTGTGGTTTGGGGAAATGCGCTCCAATTCCTCTTGAGCTGTGAAGGCTTGGGCTGAAGCATCAGTGCTGCACTACACCGCTCTCGTGAACATGGGGTAATGTAATAGCGGTCATATGTTTTTCATGACTTGTTGGCAGCATTCAACATCTAAAACATTTTGGCATTTAAAGATTACAAGACTTCCTAGGCTAGATTACCCCGTCTGGCTCCGTGCCAGCTGCCCTAGTTTTAAACCAGTTTATTAGATTTTGCTGGTTCAGGGAGTATTGGTTTTATTAGATTAGAAAGATTCAGTCCCTCAGATCATAGGAAAGGCACAATGATTTCTTCCTCTTTAATTACCCAGTTAACATTTGTTGCTGGACAAGAGACATATGAACTAAGGAGGCTTTGGACTGTAGGCTCCGAGTAATAGCTCTGCTAAATTGCTTCCATCTCTGTATGGCAGTGTATTTTATTCCTTCCTTTCATCATTATAAACTGATAGCAGCTCATTATTCTACAATAATCTATAACAGAATATGCAGCTCAGTTTACATGGGTCGCCATTAAATCATTGCTTGTAGGTTAAGTTACAGCTTACATTTTTGGCAATATATCTGACCTAGCTCTGACTTCTTTCTTATGATTACTATTGTTTCTCAAATCCAGATCTAGCTAGGATGGAGAGATTGGATTTGCACGTGGCTCAGGTGTCTTCTCTACCATTCTGTAAGTGGTCAGATGCTGGAGCCCTGTATATATTCATTGCTTCTTGTCTCCTAGGATGGTCATGAAATTTGCTTTGTTGGTGATGAAGCCTTCCGAGAACTGTCTCAGACGGATCCACATGCCGATAAGCTTCTCAATGATGTAAGTCTACATTCATGAAAACGCTACATACAACTGTCGTGTAATATTGGCACGTTTACCAACTTTGATTTCACCCCCACCGCTTCCTCAAAGGCAAAAAATACACCAACTCCGTGTAAAACTAATCAGCTGTCATTATTGCTAACTTTATCTTTAATTATTATGCAAATTAGGGTGTTTGCTGCACCCTTGTTGATAGCACTTGCTTTCCCATACAAGCACTGCCTGAACTCTAAAATCGTCGCACACTACACTTCTGTAGATCAGTGAGTGAGCGGCCACAATAGAGAGGGATATATGCATGGCTACTCACTCCTGTAGTGTTAGTGTGTGCTTGTAATAAGCAAGTGAGTGCTGTTAGGCTGTTAGTGAACAAAGCAGGAGGGTGTGGAACGGTGCTCCGAGAGTTTGGCCGTGCCAATGGAGCACCATCAACCACATTTCTATAGTAATTAAAGCACTATTTCAGCATTTCTTTCTATTGCACCACTGGAGTGATGCTTTAAAGTGACTCTGGATTTAACCACCCATCTGAGAGCAGCATAATGTAGAGATGGAGATCCTGATTCCAGTGATGTGTCACTTATTGAGCTGTTTGCTGTGTCATTTTGATAAAATCAATGTTTTCTCTGCTGCAGATCTAGCAATTATACAGAGCTCTTGAATATGCTGGACTACCTGGCAGTACACCAAGTAGTCCTCTAATGATAATCTACTGCTGTTAAACAGTGATTTTTATCAAAACTACAGTAAGCAGCACAGGAATTGACACACCGCTGAAATTAGGATCTCTGCCTCTACATTATGCTGCTTTCAGATTAGATGGCAAAAACCTGGTGACAGATTCTATTTAAATCAAAGTACCCTGACCCCTGTCTTATATTCACCTTCCAGCTGCTTCATCTTCTATCACCGCTGCTCCAATTGGTCTTGGAGATTTGTGACCTGCCAGCAGCTCCAGAGGTTTCATAGAGCGTGCCTGACATCACTCTTCAATGTATCTATTTGAGAGCCTCTTTCTGGCTCTCATAGACTTGCATTGAGACCTTGTGATGTAACTTCTGACTTCTGGACAGTCAGATGTTTCTGTGACAAGATTGGCGCCATGGTACTGAAACGACATCTGTAAAAAGTGAAGCCGCCAGAAGGTGAGTATAAGACAGGGGCAGGGGGCTTAGAGTTAAAGCGCAACTCCAGCGCTAAAAAAAAATGCTGTAGTGCTTTAGTGATTATTTTCTAGCTAATCAATGAAAAATCGAAACCACAATCATGATTATTTTAAAGGCTTAGTCACTTATGTCCGTCTGATTAATATAAATTAAGTTTTGCGATTGACAGCTGATTGCGTGTGCTAGATTTACTAATATAACCATGACCCTGTTATATTTGAAGCACTATTAGGCTATGTGCCCACGGGGAAGGTGTCCTGCGGTTATATCTGCAGGACATTCCGCAGGAGCTCCCAGAAAACCGCAGCACAACTTTGTCTGTTTCCATGCTGCGGTTTATTTGCGGAATGTCCTGCGGATATGCTGCGGGCATTCTGCATTGAGAATATAGTACCATGGCTTCGGCACTGCATCCTCAATGCAGAACAAGTGCTGAGTAGTGATGAGCGAGTATGCTTGTTACTACTCGGTACTCGCACGAGTATCACTGTACTCGGGCTACTCGGCGGGTACCGAGTAATTTTGCAATACTCGTGCTTTACTCGTGGTCTTCATCCCTGCATGTTGGCGCTCTTTTGAGAGCCAGCCCTCATGCAGGGATTGGCTGGCAGACCACTGCAATGCCACAGCCCTGTTAGTTGTGGAATTGCAGTGATTGGCCGGCCCGCACAGCGTGACCGAGCCTTTATACCGGCGGGCGCGCTGTGCTCTGTACACAGCCATCTCATATTCCCTGCTTTCCACGCCCACAGGCGCCTATGATTGGTTGCAGTGAGACACGCCCCCACGCTGAGTGACAGGTGTCACACTGCACCCAATCACAGCAGCCGGTGGGCGGGTCTATACTGTGCAGTAAAATAAATAAATAAATAATTAAAAAAAACGGCGTGCGGTCCCCCCAATTTTAATACCAGCCAGATAAAGCCATACAGCTGAAGGCTGGTATTCTCAGGATGGGGAGCTCCACGTTATGGGGAGCCCCCCACCCTAACAATATCAGTCAGCAGCTGCCCAGAATTGCCGCATACATTATATGCGACAGTTCTGGGGCTGTACCCGGCTCTTCCCGATTTACCCTAGTGCGTTGGCAAATCGGGGTAATAAGGAGTTAATGGCAGCCCATAGCTGCCACTAAATCCTAGATTAATCATGTCAGGCGTCTCCCCGAGATTCCTTCCATGATTAATCTGTAAATTACAGTTAAAAAACACACACACCTGAAAAATCCTTTATTAGAAATAAAAAACACTAACAAAGTCCCTCATTACCAATTTATTAACCCCGACAAACCCTCCATGTCCGGCGTACTCCACGGACTCCGGCGTCGCGTCCAGCTCTGCTGCATGGAAGTGACAGGAGCTGCAGAAGACACCGCCGCTCCGGTCACCTCCACGCAGCTAATGAAGGGAATAGCGCGATCAGCTGCTGTCAGTCAGGTAACTCCCGGCCACCGCTGGATCCAGCGGTGGCCGCGATTAACCTCAGTGACAGCAGCTGATCGCTATACTCACCTCAGTTGGTGCATGGAGCTGACTGGAGCGGCGGTGAGTAGCGCGATCAGCTGAGCTGTCACTGAGGTTACCCGCGGCCACCGCTGCATCCACCGCTGGATCCAGGTAACCTCAGTGACAGCTCAGCTGATCGCTATACTCATCTCATTAGCTGCGTGGAGGTGACCGGAGCGGCGGTGTATTCTGCAGCTCCTGTCACTTCCATGCAGCAGAGCTGGACGCGACGCTGGAGGACTGTGGAGTACGCCGGACATGGAGGGTTTGTCGGGGTTAATAAATTGGTAATGAGGGACTTTGTTAGTGTTTTTTATTTCTAATAAAGGATTTTTCGGGTGTGTGTGTTTTTTAACTGTAATTTACAGATTAATCATGGAAGGAATCTCAGGGAGACACCTGACATGATTAATCTAGGATTTAGTGGCAGCTATGGGCTGCCATTAACTCCTTATTACCCCGATTTGCCAACGCACTAGGGTAAATCGGGAAGAGCCGGGTACAGTCACAGAACTGTCGCATATAATGTATGCGGCAATTCTGGGCGGCTGCTGACTGATATTGTTAGGGTGGGGGGCTCCCCATAACGTGGAGCTCCCCATCCTGAGAATACCAGCCTTCAGCCGTATGGCTTTATCTGGCTGGTATTAAAATTGGGGGGACCGCACGCCGTTTTTTTTAATTATTTAATTATTTATTTCACTGCACAGTATACACACACCGGCTGCTGTGATTGGGTGCAGTGAGACAGCTGTCACTCAGTGTGGGAGCGTGTCTCACTGCAACCAATCATAGGCGCCGAAAAGCAGGAAAGCAGAGAATACGAGATTGATTAATGAGCGGCCGGCTTTTTCAAAAGAGGAAAAGCCACCGGAGTTTGAACAGCTGTGCAGCGCCGCGGCAGTGATCGGGGAACGGTAAGTAAGAGAGAGGGGGGGGAACTGACCGACAGACTGTGAGAGGGGGACAGACAAGACAGAGAGAGACAGACCGACGGGAGATAGAATGAAAAAAAAAATGACCGACATCGTTAGTAAAAAGCACAAAACGTGCGTTTTGGACATCGGAGTGCCACACAAGGTTTTCACGTAAAATCTTTCATGTATTAATCTCAAAAAGTAACATATACCAGCTCTATCTCACTATCGGGTATGCGCCCTTAACATTTCCGCCATGAAAATTCATTTTGGTGTCATTTTGGAAGGTTTTCTGGTGAGTCCGTAAAAATGGCGTAAAACTTGGACAAAATTGTTCACAGCTGTGACTTTTGAGTGATAAATGCTTCAAGGGGTCTTCCCCATGCTGATGCCATGTCATTTGAGCACTCTTCTGAGACTTTTGTGACATTTTTAGGGTTTCTACATGCTGCCGGGGGGTCATTTCACAAAAATACTCGGGTCTCCCATAGGATAACATTGGGCTCGGTGCTCGGGCCGAGTACACGAGTATCTTGGGAGGCTCGGCCCGAGCTTCGAGCACCCGAGCTTTTTAGTACTCGCTCATCACTAGTGCTGAGTGATCGGGGCGTTCATACCTCCATCACGCAGCACTTCTCTCTCGTCTCCGGCCATGTTTACACTGTGAAGGAGAAGGTGGGCGGGCCTGAACTAGCTCTGGCTGTCACATGACCGGAGCTTGTGCAGGCCCCGCCCACCTCCTCCTTCCTACTCCTGTACACCGAGGGAAAATGACCGGGTGTCTGCTATCAAGGCAGGTAAGCAGGGGATTTCCGCAGGTAATGCCGCAGGAATAATTGACGTGCAGTTATGTGCGGCTTCGGGACATCCGCAGTATATTCCGCAACCGCACATTCCGCAACGTGGACACAGCACTCCCCATGTTCCATAGGATAATATGGAGAGTCTCTGTACATGCTGAAACCTGCAGATTTATCTGGAAAATCCAGATAAATCTGCAGGTTTTCCGCGGCAAAATCCGCAGAAGCAAGCTCCCGTAGGCACAGGGCCTTAGGCCATCAGAAAAACAATTACTTCATTAACCTAAATATACCTTATCTGAAGAAATTCTTTATATGTGTACTGACCTTATGCTAAAAAAAAATCTTGTAGTGACAGCGTTCCTTCAATTAGAGTTGCAATACCTAGTGAGAGCTCACTGCTTTGGGGGCTTGGGAGTTAGTTGTCTGGGTATGAGCAGAGCCCTTGACTGAAGTTTATACCCAACTCCTTTAGCAAATCTAGTCATTTGCATAACGTCTATGTGACACAAAATGCATTTTTTTCCCTTCATTATGACAGCACCGCACATAAGAGAAACTATCCTCCCCCAGGAACAGGAAACCTACTGAAAATAAAAGGGAGGTACCTCTCCGAACGCCCCACTGTGGTTTCCTGTTCCTTGAGGATGAGACCTACTACCCTACAGGGTGAAGAGTAACTGGGGAGATTTCTCCAAATGAGTGAATCCTACATAGGGCAGCTGGCAGGTCTTGGGCTTGGAGGCTGACTGTGGATGTTGGGCACCCATAGTCGATCTGGCCATAGTTCCATCTGCAAAACAATCCAAGCAGGCCGCTTCCGGGTTTGGAAGTAGGGGCCGGATGTGGCCACAACACGAGATGTCGTCACCTCCTGCAAGAGGAGGGAGTGGTGGCAGCAAATAGTAGGCACTTTAGGGTATGCGTGGGTTTTCTGTCATCTGGATATGATGGCGATGTGCAGGTGCAGCATGGAAATTCCGGTGCCTAGTGTTGAAATAGATGATGCAAAACCCTTTTGCAGCATGGTAGTTTCCAAAGCTTAGGATCGGTGAATGGGCTTTTTCCTTTTCTGTAATCCACTCTGACTGTTAGTAATCTTCTTTTGACCAGGAAAGTGGTAGCAAAATCTAAACACAGAGACTGTGCTCTGTACAGAGAAGGTTTGTACAAAACGTATAATAAAAATCTTTGTCGATCCTATATTGAACGAATGGTGGTGGAAAAATCCCCTTCCATATTTCAGAAAATTAAATCCTTAAGGAAAGATGAAGTTAAAAACACAGTTAAAAAGGACATTTGTGATATCACATTTTAGAGCGGCTTTTTATTGTGAGCAGCCTAAGGCACACCTGTGCAATAATCCTGCTGTCTAATCAGCATATTTTTATGCCACAACTGTGAGGTTGATTCATTATCTCGGCAAAGGAGAAGTGCATAAGTATTATACAAACGACTCACTTTGTCTAGCAGGACCTGTGGTGAGGTCATACCCATGTGACGGGTCTCAGCCACCAGAGCTGGATACCAGGTCACATGGGTATGACCTCACCACAGGTCCTGCTAGACAAAGTGGGTTGTTTGTATAATACTTATGCTAATTCTAACAGAGGGAGGGGATAACTATACATATATGATCTGCTCCAGTGCAGCTGTCACTCAAGAAGCTGCTCATTTTACAGACTTCACTTTCTTGGATTTCAAAACCTAAACATCCGAGCTCTCCACTACAGATATGCATAGAATCAGCCTGATAGTGCCAGTATAGCACTGGCTTTAGGTTATATACAAAAATCCTGGTGATTGCCTCCCTTTAAAGGGGGAACTTGGACAGTGAAAAATCTGTTGGTGATTACCACAAATGAAGGTCCAGTAAGCTCTGGAGCCCATCTAGACAGTATTTTTTTTTTCTTTCAGAATTTGTGCCGTGCCACACTGAAAAGTGGTTTATCATAGCTAAAAGAACTAGTGGCTGTAAGGGAAGTCATACAATCAACATTAAAATGGATTACAGGAAAAAAAACATAGTAATTCTGTCTGACAACAGGACAGCAGCTGCTTAACTAAATCATCGAGGAGGGACCAGATCTGGTCCATTAATGACAGAAGGGGATAAAATATTTCCAGTAGCAGAGGGGAAGCTGCTATCCCTGACAGCATGACATTTAAAGGGGTCAGAAACCATCATAGCAGACTACTTGAGTCGTCATGTGTTAAATCAAAGAGAATGGACTTTGAATCAGGAAATTTTAAGTCAGATCTGTACGGCTTGGGGAATTCCAGAAGTAGACTTGTCCACGATCAGAGAAAATTGTCAAGTGGAGAAATTATTTTCCCTAAATCAAGGGGATTTCTGAAAGGAGTGGACACCTTCTACAAAAAAGGAATTTTAATATGGCCTATGCTCCCCCCCCCCCCTCCCTCTCTCTGATTCTGATCGTTCTGAAGAAAATAACAGAGGAGGGAGCCAGGGTCATATTGATTGCCCCTTTTAGGCCAAAAAGGGCATGGTTTCCGTGGTTAAGAATTATGCAAATATCGGACCCAAGAACACTACTCGAAGGGCCCAGTCTTCTGTCTCTGGGTCCGATCATCCACCCTCTGGTTCACAGCCTACACGTGACTGCCTGGATCTTGAAACAAGACTATTATCGGCCAGGGTAATTTCACACAATTTAGTCTCCACTCTTTTAAGTAAAAAGAAAATAACATTCCTGAAATAAAACTAGAATCAGGAATACATTTCTAGAATTCTTAGGACAAAATCTGTATACCCAGCAGCAGAAAAGTCCCCTTACAAAAATTTTAGTTTCTACAAAAAGGGCTTGAGAGGGTTTGTTTCACGAGCACATAAGAGGTGGGGGAATAGACCCTGGGTGTACTTTTTATCCAAAAGAAATCACTGACCCCCCTATGGATACATAGGTTCATTGGAGCTTCCTTTTTTCTCTAGGCCAATAAATGGCTCTAAGATAGCTTCCTGGGACTTAAACATAGTTTTGAATGTCTTTACAAAAGTCTAGTTGGAGCCAATTTCATCAGATTCCATTTATATTCTCACATTTAAAACGATACTGTCTCTCGAACATTAGCTACAGTCATGGCCAAAAGTTTTGAGAATGCTACAAATATTAATTTTTACAAAGTCTACTGCTTAAGTTTTTCTAATGGCAATTTGCATATACTCCAGAATGTCATAAAGAGTGATCAGCTTAACAGCAATTACTTGCAAAGCCAATATTGACTAAGAAAATGAACTTTAACCCCCAAAACACATTTCAACATCATTGCATTCCTGCCTTAAAAGGAGCAGCTAACATTGTTTTAGTGATTGTTCCATTAACACAGGTGTGGGTGTTGATGAGGACAGGGCTGGCGTGATTAAGTAAAGTAAGAATGACACCACTGGACACTTTAAAAGGAGGCTGGTGCTTGGTATCCTTGTTTCTCTTCAGTTAACCATGGTTATCTCTAAAGAAACACGTGCAGCCATCATTGCTCTGCACAAAAATGGCCTAACAGGGAAGAGTATCGCAGCTACAAAGATTGCACCTCTGTCAACAATCTATCGCATCATCAAGAACTTCAAGGAGAGAGCTTCCATTGTTGCCAAAAAGGCTCCAGGGCGCCCAAGAAGGACCAGCAAACGCCAGGACCATATCTTAAAACTGTTTCAGCTGCGGAATCGGACTACCAGCATTGCCGATCTAGCTCAGCAATGGCAGCAGGCTGGTGTGAGGTGCTTCTGCACGCACTGTGAGGCGGAGACTGCTTGAGCAAGGCCTGGTTTCAAGGAGGGCAGCAAATAAGCCACTTCTCTCCAGAAAAAACATCAGGGACCGAATGATATTCTGCAAAAGGTAAAGGGAGTGGACTGCTGAGGACTGGGGTAAAGTCATTTTCTCAGAGGAATCCCCTTTTCAATTGTTTGGGACATCTGGAAAACAGCTTATTAGGAGAAGAAGAGGTGAGCGCTACCACCAGTCTTGTCTCATGCCAACTGTTAAGCATCCTGAAACGATTCATGTGTGGGGTTGCTTCTCAGCCAAGGGAATCGGCTCACTCACAGTCTTGCGTAAAAACACAGCTATGAATAAAGAATGGTACCAGAATGTCCTCCAAGAGCAACTTCTCCCAACTGTCCAAGAGCAGTTTGGCGCCCAACAATGCCTTTTCCAGCATGATGGAGCACCTTGCCATAAAGCAAAGGTGATCACTAAGTGGCTCATGGAACAAAACATAGAGATTTTGGGTCCATGGCCTGGAAACTCCCCAGATCTTAATCCCATTGAGAACTTGTGGGTAATCATCAAGAGACGGGTGGACAAACAAAAACCAACAAATTCTGGCAAAATACAAGCATTGCTTATGCAAGAATGGACAGCAATCAGTCAGGATTTGGTCCAGAAGTTGATTGAGAGCATGCCAGGGAGAATTGCAGAGGTTCTGAAGAAGGGTCAACACTGCAAATATTGACTTGCTGCATTAACTCATTCTGTCAATATAACCTTTTGGTACTCATAATATGATTGCAATTATATTTATGTATGTGATTTAAACATCAGACAAACACAATTAAAAACCAGAGGGCAACAGATCATGTGAAAATATAATTTTGGTGTCATTCTCAAAACTTTTGGCCATGACTGTAGACATGTTTGTGAGTTGCAGGCTAACCCATCTTTCACTACTATCTAGCTTTTCTACCAAGTTTCAGAGGACTAAGGAAATCATACTCTTTCTTTTATCACATTCCAAGATCCAAGGATGAAATAACCTTTCATTCCCATAATGTTTACTTAGATATCTGGAGGTGTCGGGGTCTTGGCGGAAGTCCTCTGTCATGTTTATTTTATACCAGGGCCCAAATAGGGGAAAAAGAGACACTAAATCAACTATTGCTAGCTGGGTTGGGATGGCAATAAGCTTAGTCTACTCTGCCTTAGGTCAGGACCCCCCTCATGGTATTAAGGCACATTCAACCAGAGCCATGGCTAGCTCCTGGGCAGAAAGAGCTAATGCCTCCATTGATCAAATCTGCAGGGCCGTAGTCTGGTCATCACCCTCTACCTTCTTTAGGCTATGTGCGCACTAGAAATGTGAAGTTTCTCAAGAAAATTTCTTGAGAAACTTCTGCCAGTGAAAGATTTCCGGACCTGCGGAAAAAATCCGCACCAAATCCGCATGCGTTTTTGCCGCGGATTTGCCGCGAATTTGCCGCGAATTTGCCGCGGATTTACCGCGGATTTACCGCAGGTTTGTCCCTGCAATAAATAATAAAGATAATCGATAGACAGATAATGGATAGAGGGAAAGATGGATAGATGAATAGATAGATAGATAGAGGGATAGATAGATGAATAGATAGATAGAGGGATAGATGGATAGATAGATAGATAGAGGGATAGATGGATAGATAGATAGATAGATAGAGGGATAGATAGATAGATGAGAAAAACCTATATAATGTTCCACCTCCCTGCATTTTCTAAGCTGGCACCCTTTAGTGACTTTCATGTGGCACTTAGGCTACTTTCACACCTCCGGTTTTTGCTATGCGGCACAATCCGGCACTTTGCATGAAAATCGCAACCGGTTTTTTTTGCTGCCGGTTGCGATTTTCCTGCATAGACTTTAATTAGTGCCGCATTGTGCCGCATGGCCTTGCGTTCCGTCCGTTTTTTGCCGCATGCGGCAGATGTAGCCGATGCGGCGGCCGGATGGAACGTTGCCTGGCACGTTTTTTCGTGCGGCAAAAAAAACCGCATCGCGCCGCATTCGGCCGATGCGGCACATTTTTCAATACATGCCTATGGCGGCCGGATGCGGCGCGATGCGGCAATAACCGCATCCGGCCGCCGCATGCGGTTTTTGCCACTGCGCATGCTCAGTAGCATGCCGCAAGCGGCAAAAACCGGACTGGCCGCAAAGGAAAAACCTATGCAAAGGATGCGGTGTTTTCACCGCATCCGTTGCATAGCTTGCACAGCCGGATTGAGCCGCAGAGCTCAAGCCGGATGTGTGAAAGTAGCCTAAAGGGTGCTTAGCCTTGTATTTAGCCATAAAATAAATAAATAATTAAAAAAAAATGACGTGAGGTCCCCCCATTTTTTGTAGCCAGCTAGGGTAAAGCAGACGGCTGCAGCCTGCAGACCACCGCTGGCAGCTTCACCTTGGCTGATAATCCAAAACAGTGGGCACCCCACGCTGTTATTTTAAATTATATAAATAATTTAAAACAAAAAACGTGGGGTCCCCCCCATATTGGATCACCAGCCAAGGTAAAGCGGACAGCTGGGGTCTGATATTCTCAGACTAGGGAGGTCCACTGTTATTGGACACTCCCCAGCCTAAAAATAGCAGGCCGCAGCCGCCCCAGAAGTGGCGCATCCATTAGACGTGCCAATCCTGGCGCTTTGCCCCAGCTCATCCCGCGCCCTGGTGCGTTGGCAAACGGGGTAATATATGGGGTTGATGCCAGATGTGTAATGTCACCTGGCATCAAGCCCTGGGGTTGGTGAGGTCAGGCGTCTATCAGATACCCGACATCACCAACCCAGTCAGTAATAATTAAAAAATAGACAACAAAAAAAGTTTTATTTGAAAAAACACTCCCCAAAACATTCCCTCTTTAACCAATTTATTGAAAAGAGCACAATCAATTCCACGTCCGGCGTAATCCAATAAGGGGGGGGGGGGGCACGGCGATCCATACCATTGTCGCTGTCCCAGGCAATGAAAAACAGAATGTTCCCCATTGGCTGGGAGAGCAATGCAGTGACCTGAGCTAACATCAATAGGTCAGCTCAGGTCACTGCAGGGGATGACGAGCGCTGCCATCAGGAGCATAGATGAGATCATTACCTTCTGTGATCATCTCCTGTACTGCTGACGTCAGCGCTGTCACTGACTTATCGCGAGAGCCCGTGACGTCACCGCTAGTGACAGTCTCGGGCCGCTCGCGAGTCGGCCCTAGACAGCAGTGACAGCGCTGACGTCAGGAGGCAGGAGATCGTCACAGCAGGTAATGATCTCACCTCCTGACAGCAGCGATCGTCATCCCCGCGGCTCCCAGCACTGCAGGATGTCCGTGTCTGCCTGCGCTGCCGCGTGACAGGCTGCTGACACTGCGGGCAGACACTGACACCCTGCAGTGCAGGCAGCCGCGAGGCCGGAGCAGGACACACACTGCACAGACACCTGGAGGTCGCACGGAAGTGCTTCTGTGCGGCGTCCAGGGAGTGTGACGTGTGTTTCCTCTGCTCCTCTTCCTGGCATAATGACATCGCTTCCTGCAAAACCGCAGACAGCGATGGGCATTACCGCAGGTAAATCGCGGCTATTCCGGTGGTATACCGCACATCATTGCTACCTGCGGAATACCCCCGGAATACCGCAGGTACCTGCGGAAATTAATGGACATGCACATTTTCTCAAGAAAGTTTCTCGAGAAAATTTTCTCAAGAAATTTTCTTGAGAAAAATCCGCACAGTGCGCACAGCTATTTTTTTTTCTCATTGAATTTCATGGGAAATGTCTGCACAAAGATTGCAGACATTTCTCAAGAAATTTCCGGGGCAAATCCGCGGGTAAATCCGCGGGAAAAACGGTCTAGTGCGCACATAGCCTTAAGCAGTACAGGTTGGATTTGGGACTTTCTGATCTATCTTTTGGAATGAAGGTTCTTTTAGCAGTCGTCTCTCCATAGGGATTTCTTCTATTTTATTCTCTCATGTATGGTGCTGTCATGATGAAGGGAAAAGATAATTGCTTACCAGTAATTGGATTTTTCCGAACCACGATCTTGATCTTTCGCGGTGATAGGTTCTTAATGTTTTTGTATATTATTTGATGGCACTACATGAATATTTCTTCACTTCTTACAGGCAATGTCAGCAGACAAGAGCAATGAATGGTTCGCAAAACACCAACGACAGAAGCCATCTGCATAATTAACCAGGATGATGTGCTTTGTTTAATTGCCTGACTGCTTTATATGCTGAGAAAATAATGCTGAATGATAAACTTTCTGTAAAGTGGCATTTTTTTTGCTAAAAACTTGTATTAAGATATTTAGAATTATATAATGTCCTATCGTTTAAATCAGTTTTTTGTGTTAATTTAATTAAAAAAAAAAAGTTGCATTTTTTTCCTCATTATCACAATCTGTATTTAATATATTCATGTATTGTGCTTGATAGATACTGGATGGAGGCGTCTGTGAACAGCAAGTTTTCAAGTCTTGTTACAGATTCTCAAAGGGATTTAGGTCTGAACTAAATACATTGTAGCTCCGGCAGTATGTTTGGGGTTGTTGTTCTGATGGAATGTGAACCTATACCCAAGTCTTAAGTGTTTTGCTGCCTCTAAACGGTTTTCCTCCAGGATTGCCCTGTATTCCTGTATATAGCTCCATCCAACTTCCCATCAACTCTGACTAGCATCCCTGTCTCTGCTGAAGAAAGCAACCCCACAGCATGATGCTGCCACCACCATAGGGATGCTTTCTTTCTGGTGTTTTTAGGGTCATGTGTAGTGTTACCCTGTTTCCCCGAAAATAAGACACTGTCTGTCTTATTTTTTTTTTGCCCTGAAAAAAGCACTAGGTCTTATTTTCTAGGGGGTGTCTTATTCTCGAGGAGATATGGTTGGGGGTAAGTTTTCCCCCCACAAAAAGCAGACTCCACCCTTCCCAGGATCGTCATACTTACCAGCCCCAGGAGTCTGTATGGCTCCCAGACCCTCCTGTGATCTCCCAGCAGGTGTCACACATACACACACACATCACATTCCACATCATTTCTCCCTGTGATCTCCCTGCAGCTGTGCTCCCCTGCATCTCGCCGACACTCACACGTCAGAACACAGTCACACATCAGGCAGCATACACACACATCAGATTCCACATCATTTCTCCCTGTGATCTCCGATGGGCGGTCCCAGCAGCTGTTCTGCACGCCGTCCTCCTCTACCTCCTGCCGACACACAGATCTGATCGCATACATTCAAACACACACATCCGATGGCATACACTCACACACACACTCACGACATCGCACATATGCGCGTGCACACTCACAACATCCAGAGATACCACATGCCACTGGCCATGTGATCCTCCGGCAGGTCCTGGAAGATCACCTCACAGTGCACAGTATTGCTGCCGAGAAGCAAGCGATATCGCTGGATGTGGTGAGTGTGTGAATCCGATCTGTATGTGTGTGTGTGTGTGTGTGATCTGATGTGTGTGTGCGTGTGTGATCCGCCGCAGGACCTTGATGTGCTCACCTGTTCCGGCGTCGGGTGAGTATGATCGGGGGTCTTCTCTCTTCTGTCCTTTTAGGGGGTGTCTTCTGTCTATAATGATGTGTCCTGCAATGCCTTTAACTTTTCACCGCTGCATGACATTTCATTATTGACCGTGGCTAGGTCTTTTCAGGGGATGTCTTATATTTAAGCCTCCCTGAAAACTCCTCCTAGGTCTTATTTTCGGGGAAATACGGTAGTTTTCCGCCACACAGAGTGTTTTGCATTGAGTCCAAAAAGTTCTACTTTGGTCTTTAGCATCTTCTTCCATATGCTACCTGTGTTCCCTAAATTGCTTTTTGCACACTGAAAAAGGGATTTCTTAAGACTGTTTTTCAAAAAAAATGGCTCTGTTCTTGCCACTCTGCCATAAAGGTCAGATTTCTGGAGTGTACGATTAATAGTTGTCCTGTGGACGGATTCTCACATCTGAGATGTGGATTTCTGCAACTCCTCCAGAGTGACCCTGGACCTTATGGCTGCTTTTTCAATTAGTGCTTTCTTTGCTTGGACGGCCATATCTTGATAAGTTTGTAGTCGTGCCATATTCCTTAAATTTTTGGATCATGGATTGAACAGTGATGCCTGAGATGTTCAGAGTTCGGACTATTTTTTTTATAATCTTGTCTGCCCTGATTTATAGTTCTGCACAACTTTATCCCTGACTTGTCCCGTGTGTTCCTTTGTTTTTATAATGATGTTTGATCTCTAATGTTCTCAAACGTAACCCTGAGGCCTTCACAGAACAGATATATTTAGGCTATGTGCGCACTGGGAAATGAAATTTCCTTGCGTGAATTCCGCAGGCTCTCAAAGATCTTATCACCTGCGGAAAAAATCCGCACCCAAATCCGCACCCAAATCCGCATGCGGATTGTCGCGTTTTGTTGCGGATTTGGTGCGGAATTGGTGCGGATTTGGTGCGGTTTTTCCGCAAGCTGTTCCCTGCGTGATTTTTACATTAGATTAGGGAAAACCCGCAGCTACCTGCGGAAAAGAAGTGACATGCACTTGTTTTTGCTGCGGGATTTCCGCAGCAAAACATGCAGCTGTCAAATTCTGCCCAGTGCGCACAGGATTTTTTTTCTCCATAGGATTTGCTGGTGATTCACTGCAGAGATGTTATGAACATTTTCTGCAGCGAAACATGCAGCAAATCCGCGGAAAATCCGCGGCAAAATCCGGTAAGTGCGCACATAGCCTTATACTGAGAAAAAGATGCACACAGGTGGAGTCAATTTATTAATTAGGAGATTTCTGGAAGCAATTAGTCACTCAGGATTTTATTTAGGGTATCAGACTAAAGGAGGACTGAATAGAAAAGCACTTCACAATTTTCAGATTTATATTTTTAAAATATTTAGAAAACCCTCTATAATTTCCTTTATACTTCATAAATACTTGCTATTTTCTGTTGGTACCTCACATAACATCCCAATAAAATACACTTAAATTTGTGGCTTGTAGGGGTTCAGCTCTGGTCGCCATTGGCAGGGATGCAGTAAAGGGGCATACACTGGTTTTTAGCCCAAAAAGGTCTGTGGTTTATTCACACTGAACATAAACATAAATGCAGTCTTACGTCAGACAGGGTTAGGCTGCTTTCACACTTACGTTGTGAGGCATCCGTCACAGTGCGTTGTGTGACGGACGCTTTGCAAATAGTGTGCTAATAAAGTAACGGATTCCTGTAAAAGAACGTTTTGCATTTTTTTTTTTTTAATGTTTCGCCGGGAAAGGAGATTTGCGGTCGGGAGAAGAGAGAGAGGTGACCGCAAATCCCCTGAGTGACTGCAGTGAGCCGCACGATCAGCTGTGCCGTCACTCAGGTGACCCGCGGCCACAGCTGTAGTCCTCCACCCGAGAGCTGTGTCCACGGGTCCCCTGAATGAGGGCACAGCTGATCACGCGGCTCACTTCAGTTGCTTCGTGGAGCTGATAGAGAGCGGTCGTGTTCTACGGCTGCTCCTGTCAGCTTCATGTAGCAGAGCTGAAAGCGTCGCGGGACCTTGTGTGGATTACGCCGGACCTGGAGGGGTATTTGGGGATTAATAAACTGGTGAAAGAGAGTTTTTTTTTCTTTGGGTAGGATTGAGAAGGAAATGCACAGGGCACTACTTTGGATGATGCTATTAGTCGGAATTCACATTTAGCGTTTTGCTGCTGCAACCTGTATAGGCTGCCCAAAAGGACTTAGGCTGAAATAACTAATACAGCTACGTGGTCCTCATTCAAAAAGCCAACAAAAATTCCACTGTGTATATAGATAGGAAAAAGAATAAGCACTCACCGATTATTGCTGTGTAGAAGTGTGGACATTTATTCATACTAAGGAGTTACATGCTGTGGCAAGCGGGGAGGGGGTAAGACAGGACAGCACGTTAGACTAACGTGCTGTCCTGTCTTACCCCCTCCCCGCTTGCCACAGCATGTAACTCCTTAGTATGAATAAATGTCCACACTTCTACACAGCAATAATTGGTGAGTGCTTATTCTTTTTCCTATCTATATATACAGGGGTTTTTTCTTTGTCTTTAATTCCAAATGAAGGATTTTTTCGGGTGTTTGTGTTTATTTACTTTCACTTACAGGTTAATTGTGGGGGCTTGTCTCATAGACGCTTACCATGATCAGCCTAGAACTTAGTGGCAGCTATGGGCTGCTGCCATTAACTCCTTATTACCTCGATTGCCACCACACTAGGGCAATTCGGGATGAGCCGGGTAGAGTCCCGGGACTGTTGCATCTAATGGATGCGGCAATTCCGGGCAGCTGCTGACTGATATTGTTAGGCTGGGGGGCTCCCTATAACGTGGGGCTCCCCATCCTGAAAATATCAGCCTTCAGCCGTGTGGCTTTATCTTGGCTGGTATCAAAATTGGGGAAACCGCATGCCGTTTTTTTTTTTATTTATTTTTTTTATTAATTATTTATTTTACTGCATGGTATAGACCCGCCCACCAGCGGCTGTGATTGGTTGCAGTGAGACAGCTGTCACTCAGCGTGGGGGCGGGTCTGACTGCAACTAATCATAGGCGCTGGTGGGCGGGGGTAGCAGGGAATAGGAGATTGAATAATGAGCGGCCGGCATTTTCAAAAGAGGAAAAGCCGCCGGAGCTTTGTGACAGCTGTGCCCGTGATCGCTGAGTATGTGAGAGGGGGGAGTGAGACCAGGAGTGATTTTAAACGATTTAGATCGTACTGCTGGACATGCTGAGCATGCTCAGTAGAACGTGATGGAATTTGTCAGCGGATTCAGCCACTTAGCGCATAGCGGCAGAATCCGCCCCCATAAACAATCATTAGACACCTTGGCGGATTCCAACGGTTATTTTAACGACCCAAAAAACGCTATATGTAGCGTTCCCTCCGCCCGACACTGCGTCAAAATAACGACTCAGCGTCGTCCAGAGGATGCAACGCAGACACTTGCGTTACAGTGCATCGTCAGTACAAGTCTATGGAGAATAGCGCAGTGCATTAACGGACTGCGCTATTCTCCATAGTGGCGGATTGTGCTGAACGCAAGTGTGAAAGCAGCCTTACAAAAGGAAATGTCCAGCTTGATATACGTCACAGCAAAAAGTCTAGAACATACCAGTTCATTCAGATAGGGGTTTTCCTTTCAGTTCTCCAGCCCAAGCACCCACACAAACACTGAGAAGATCTGGCTGCCTTTCTATGCTGTGCTAATCATACACCTGTGCTCATCAGGCCTTGCCTCACAACCTGAACTAGCAGAGAAAACCCAGGCCAGGATTAACCTCTCTCTGCTGTTCAACAGTGCAAAACGCTAAGGCTACTTTCACACTGCGTTTTGTCTTACATTTAGTGGTCTCATCGGGACATCCGTACGAACCGCCCCTCCCCCACCCTGCAAAACGTGTTTCGGACGCATGCGCCGACAGCTCCGTTGACTGTAATGGAGCACACTACAATAGCATGTGCTCTGTTTTGTACCATGTTCTGGCATATACGTTTTCTGCAGGCGTACACCAAAATGTAGTAGACTGCTCCATTACAGTTAATGGCCCTGTCGGCGCATGCATCCAAAACACGTTTTGCGGGGTGGGGGAGGTGCGGTTCGGACGGGACCACTAAACGTAAGGCAAAACGCAGCGTGAAAGGGGCCTAAGAGTAAAATAGCTCCCATCAACTACCATACCTTTTACTGCATCACAGGGTGTAAAGTGAAAAAAATGCAGAAAAGTTTGGGGTAGGAATAGTTTTGCAAGGCACTGTGTATATGTGTGTATACATATATAATATATACAACGGGTGAAATAAGTATTTAACACATCACCAATTTTTTAAGTAAAAATATTTCTAAAGGTACTATTGACATTTCTCACCAGATGTTGGTAAAAACCCATCCAATCCACACATGCAAAGAAATAACACCATAGATGTCCATAAAGTTGTGAAATAATGAGAAATGACCCAGGAAAAAGTATCGAACAAGTTTACTGAGATTTATTTAACACCTTCACTATCTTGGACGCAATCATATGTTGTGGCTGGGAGGGAGTGCCTGACTAAGGAAGTATAGGTATGTCCTGGCGATCACAGGGCCACAGGAGCTGTGCCCAGCACGATCGGGGCCATGTACACTACCTCACCCAACAGCTGAGCCCCAGCTCTCACAGCCGCTGTCCGTGGCTGTTTAACCCTCTAAATGCCGCAATAAATATGGATGGGAGCATTTAGGGTATTTGGGAGAGGGATCACACTCCCTCTCCCCTCTGGTGCACCCGTGATGTCATTGCGAGGGCCCGATCGTTATCATGGTGACCAAAGGTCATCATGACTACCTCTCAATAACCAGACTATGGGACACCTCAGGGGGATCATGCCTGCAACATGATCCCTGCAGCTTCTGATAATTCAGCTCTGACAGCTGCACTGTACTGTAATAATCGAGCATTGCGAATAAAGTGCAGCTGCGATCAGAGCAATAAAAGGTAATGTCCCATATAGAAACTAAGTAAAAAACTTTTTTTAACAAAAAAAAAGTTAAAACATAAAAAAGCAGAAAATAAAGAATAAAAAAAGAAGGGAATTTTGTTACTTACCGTAAATTCCTTTTCTTCTAGCTCCTATTGGGAGACCCAGACGATTGGGTGTATAGCTACTGCCTCCGGAGGCCACACAAAGCATTACACTAAAAAGTGTAAGGCCCCTCCCCTTCTGGCTATACACCCCCAGTGGGATCACTGGCTCACCAGTTTTAGTGCAAAAGCAAGAAGGAGGAAAGCCAATAACTGGTTAAACAAATTCACTCCGAGTAACATCGGAGAACTGAAAAACCGTTCAACATGAACAACATGTGTACCCGAAAAAACCCAAAAATCCCGAAGGACAACAGGGCGGGTGCTGGGTCTCCCAATAGGAGCTAGAAGAAAAGGAATTTACGGTAAGTAACAAAATTCCCTTCTTCTTCGTCGCTCCATTGGGAGACCCAGACGATTGGGATGTCCAAAAGCTGTCCCTGGGTGGGCAAATTAATACCTCAAGTTAGAGCTGCAAAACAGCTCTCCCCTACGAGGAGGCAACCGCCGCCTGCAGGACTCTTCTACCTAGGCTGGCGTCTGCCGAAGCATAGGTATGCACCTGATAATGTTTGGTGAAAGTGTGCAGACTCGACCAGGTAGCTGCCTGGCACACCTGTTGAGCCGTAGCCTGGTGTCGTAATGCCCAGGACGCACCCACGGCTCTGGTAGAATGGGCCTTCAGCCCTGATGGAACCGGAAGCCCAGCAGAACGGTAGGCTTCAAGAATTGGTTCTTTGATCCATCGAGCCAGGGTGGCTTTGGAAGCCTGCGACCCTTTGCGCTTACCAGCTACAAGGACAAAGAGTGCATCGGAACGGCGCAGGGGCGCCGTGCGGGAAATGTAGATTCTGAGTGCTCTCAACAGATCTAACAAATGTAAATTCATCTCATACCGATGAACTGCATGAGGACAAAAAGAAGGCAAAGAGATATCCTGATTAAGATGAAAAGAGGATACCACCTTCGGGAGAAACTCCTGAATGGGGCGCAGCACTACCTTGTCCTGGTGGAAGACCAGGAAAGGAGCCTTGGATGACAGCGCTGCTAGCTCAGACACTCTCCGAAGAGATGTGATCGCTACCAGTAAAGCCACTTTCTGTGATAGTCTAGAAAGTGAAACCTCCCTCAGAGGCTCGAAGGGCGGCTTCTGGAGGGCAACTAGTACCCTGTTCAGATCCCATGGATCTAACGGCCGCTTGTACGGGGGTACAATATGACAAACCCCCTGCAGGAACGTGCGCACCTTAGGAAGCCGTGCTAGACGCTTTTGAAAAAAGACGGATAGCGCCGAGACTTGCCCTTTAAGGGAGCCGAGCGACAAACCTTTTTCTAACCCAGATTGCAGGAAAGAGAGAAAGGTAGGCAATGCCAAAGGCCAGGGAGACACTCCCTGAGCAGAGCACCAGGATAAGAATATCTTCCACGTTCTGTGGTAGATCTTAGCGGACGTGGGCTTCCTAGCCTGTCTCATGGTGGCAACGACCCCTTGGGATAATCCTGAAGACCCTAGGATCCA
The DNA here is from genome assembly GCF_048569485.1 of Anomaloglossus baeobatrachus. Lineage (NCBI taxonomy): Eukaryota > Metazoa > Chordata > Amphibia > Anura > Aromobatidae > Anomaloglossus > Anomaloglossus baeobatrachus. The sequence goes on from NC_134354.1 coordinate 454,335,336, forward strand.
GGACTCAATGGCCACACAGTCAGGTTCAGGGCCGCAGAATTCCGATGGAAAAACGGCCCTTGGGACAGTAAGTCTGGTCGGTCTGGTAGTGCCGACGGTTGGCCGACCGTGAGATGCCACAGATCCGGATACCACGCCCTCCTTGGCCAGTCTGGGGCGACGAGTATGACGCGGCTGCAGTCGGATCTGATCTTGCGTAGCACTCTGGGCAAGAGTGCGAGAGGTGGAAACACATAAGGGAGCCAGAACTGCGACCAATCTTGCACTAAGGCGTCTGCCGCCAGAGTTCTGTGATCGCGAGACCGTGCTATGAAGGTTGGGACCTTGTTGTTGTGCCTGGACGCCATTAGGTCGACGTCCGGCCTTCCCCAGCGGCTACAGATTTCCTGAAACACGTCCGGGTGAAGGGACCATTCCCCTGCGTCCATGCCCTGGCGGCTGAGGAAGTCTGCTTCCCAGTTTTCTACGCCGGGGATGTGAACTGCGGATACGGTGGAGGCCGTGGCTTCCACCCACGTAAGAATCCGCCGGACTTCCTGGAAGGCTTGCCGACTGCGTGTCCCTCCTTGGTGATTGATGTATGTCACCGCTGTGGAGTTGTCCGACTGAATTCGGATCTGCTTTCCTTCCAGCCACTGCTGGAAGGCTAGTAGGGCAAGATACACTGCTCTGATTTCCAGAACATGGATCGGAAGGGTGGACTCCTGCTGAGTCCACGTACCCTGAGCCCTGTGGTGGAGAAAAAACTGCTCCCCACCCTGACAGACTCGCGTCTGTCGTGACTACCGCCCAAGACGGTGGTAGGAAGGATCTTCCCTGTGATAATGAGGTGGGAAGAAGCCACCATTGCAGAGAGTCCTTCCGAAAAGGATACTTTCCTGTTCAGGGATGTTGACTTCCCGTCCCATTGGCGGAGAATGTCCCAATAAGAGGACGCAGATGAAACTGCGCAAACGGAACCGCCTCCATTGCCGCCACCATCTTCCCGAGGAAGTGCATGAGGCGTCTTAAGGAGTGCGACTGACCTTGACGGAGAGTCTGCACCCCAGTCTGTAGTGACCGCTGCTTGTTCAGCGGAAGCTTCACTAGCGCTGACAGGGTATGAAAACTCCATGCCAAGATACGTTAGTGATTGGGTCGGTGACAGGTTTGACCTTGAAAAGTCGATGGTCCACCCGAACGTCTGGAGAGTCTCCAGCGCAACATTCAGGCTGAGTTGGCATGCCTCTTGAGAGGGTGCCTTGACAAGTAGATCGTCCAAGTAAGGGATCACAGAGTGTCCCTGTGAGTGCAAGACTGCTACCACTGCCGCCATGACCTTGGTGAACACCCGTGGGGTTGTCGCCAGACCGAATGGCAGAGCTACGAACTGAAGATGGTCGTCTCCCATCACGAAACGTAGAAAACATTGGTGCTCTGTAGCAATCGGCACGTGGAGATAAGCATCTTTGATGTCTATTGATGCTAGGAAATATCCTTGAGACATTGAGGCAATGACGGAGCGGAGGGTTTCATCCGGAACCGCCTGGCCTCCACGTGCTTGTTGAGCAGTTTTAGGTCCAGAACGGAACGGAAAGAGCCATCCTTTTTTGGCACCACAACCAGATTGGAGGAAAACCGTGTCTTGTTCCTGAAGAGGAACAGGGAGTACCACTCCTTATGCCTGCAGAAGAGCATCGGCTCGGTGGTGAGGTGGGGACGTTCTGAAGAATCGAGTCGGAGGACGAGAACAGAACTCTGTCCTGTTTACGTGGGCACAATGTCCCTCACCCACCGGTCTGTGACCTGTGGCAGCTAAATGTCGCCAAAGGCGAGCGAGTCTGCCATCAACCGCGGATGCGGAGAGATGAGAGAGCTGAGAGTCATGAGGAGACCGCCTTGGTAGCGGTTCCTCCGGCTGCCTTCCTTGGGCGTGAATGAGCCCCCGGAAACTGAGCCCCTCTGAGGCTTTTCAGCTCTTCTGGGCGAGGACAATTGGGACCTGCCCGAGCTTGGGAAGGACCGAAACCTCGACTGTCCTTCCAGGACAGCATTAATAGGGTAAGTCGCAATGCAGACATTGCGAGGTTACGGACGCCCCTGCGGCACAAATGTACATATGCTCAAGACCAGCTGTGCAAGAACAGCTGAAAAACTTAGGGTGCCCATACGGCTGTAAATGCCGGAGCAACCGACACGCCGATAGCCTCATAGACAGATTTCAACCAGAGTCCATCTGTCTGGCATCTTTAAGTGAAGTCCCATCTCCACTGCAACTATAGCTCTAGCCGCAAGCCTGGAGATTGGAGAATCCACCTTTGGACCCTGGGTCCCGCGCTTGACCACGTCAGGGGGAAAAGGATAACGTGTATCGTTAATACGTTTGGAGAAAACGCTTATCTGGTAAGCGTGGTGTTCCTGGACTGCTTCTCTGAAGTCAGCGTGGCCAGAAAAATATACGTTTGAGCTACTGAAATGGGACTTCTCCTGCTGTGGAGCTGACTCCTCCGCTGGGGGAGCTGAGGGAGAAAGATCCAACATTCCATTGATGGACGCTATAGGATCATTCCTTATGGCGTCACCATCCGGTGTATCCGGATTGAGAGCGTTGTCAGGATCAAAGTCCTGATGAGCTACGTCTGCCTCATCATACAGAGAGCCTCCTGGGACCCCCCCCCCCCGGAGCACCGATTTTATTCCCAATGAGGGTGGCCAGGGAGCAATGATCCAGATTGCCCATGGCCTGTCCGGACTGCAAGTCTCTATCCCATTGCAACTCCATCCCTGTCCTTGGACAGGGTTGACAGGTGGTTCCTTTGGCCACGTCTAGTAGAGACCCCGGCTGACCAAGTGCTCCAGGGGAGCATTGCACACAATGGGGTTCAGTGCCGTGGAACAGTATCACATGCAGTAAAAACAGCATCGAAAGCCTGTGTTGCTTATATGCTGCTGCCGACTAGCCATCTAGGACATAGAGCCAATAATGGCGACCGTACAATGCAATGTATAGCATACAAGCATAAAGTACAATGAACACTGCAGCACATGCAATACAAGCAGCATAGAAAGCCTGTGCCTTGGCACCCCTGCTTTTCTGCCGCTGTAGACTAGCCATCTAGGAGAATATAGCCCAGAATATGGACCATACAGTGCAATGTATAGCATACAAGCATAAGTACAAATGAACACTGCAACCCCTGCAATACAAGCAGCATAGAAAAAACCTGTGCCTCAGCACCCTTGCTTTTCTGCTGCTGTAGTCTAGTCATTCTAGGCGAAAATAGCCCAGACTAGCGACCGTACAGTGCAGTGTATAGCCTACAAGCATAAATACACATGAACACTTCAGTACATGCAATACAAGCAGCATAGAAAGCCTGTGCCTTAGCACCCCTGCTTTCCTGCTGCTGATGTGTCGCCATCTAAGAGGGCATATAGCCAAAGATAGCGACCTATGCAGTGTAAGCATAAAAATACAAATGGACAACTGCGGTATTTAGTGGGGTCAGCACTTCAGGTGCCGCTTACCGCCCGCCTATAAGCGGGTGTGTGGTCGCCCTAGTCCTGTGCCTGGTTGCCCAGAGTCCGATCTCTCAGCTCGGACTGCAGGAATGGCTGCCGGCGTCTTCTCCAGCTCGTGTGAGTAGGGGCGGGCCGTGGGCGTGCCCCCAAGTCAGAGCGGGAAACCGGCGTCCCACAGTGTCCAGTGAGAGGGCTGGAGCATGTAAATAAGGCTCCAGCCCTCGGCGCTGCTGATTGTACAGCGTCTCTCCCCTACCCTGATTGACAGGGTGGGGGCGGGAACGAAGCGGAGCTAGGCCGCAAAAGCCGGGGACTGGATTTATAAGCGCCGCCGCCGTAAAAGCGCGGTCGGCGCTAAGTCCCCGGCGCACTACAAGTCCCAGCCGCGCCGCCGCTCCCGAGCGTCCGGCGCGGTAGTTCCCCATACATAAAGTCACTCAGCTAGGCTGCAGTGACTGTAACCCTTTACTGTCCCCGGCGCACTAGCACACCCAGCAAGTCTGGAGTGTGCTGTGCCTGTGTGTACGGGGACACAGAGTACCTGAATGGTGCAGGGCCTTGTCCCTGAACGGCACTCCCGCTCCACATCCAGCAGGTTCAATGGGTCTGTGGATGGAGCCCGGCCTCAGGGCTTTGGGGCCGGTAAGATCCCACTTCCTGAGAGCACCTCAGGGGGATGTGGAAGGAAAACAGCATGTGGGCTCCAGCCTCCGTACCAGCAATAGGTACCTCAACCTTACAAACCACCAGCGGGGTGAGAAGGGAGCATGCTGGGGGCCCTATATGGGCCCACTTTTCTTCCATCCGACATAGTCAGCAGCTACTGCTGACTAAACAGTGGAGCTATGCGTGGATGTCTGACCTCCTTCGCACAAAGCAGAAAACTGGTGAGCCAGTGATCCCACTGGGGGTGTATAGCCAGAAGGGGAGGGGCCTTACACTTTTTAGTGTAATGCTTTGTGTGGCCTCCGGAGGCAGTAGCTATACACCCAATCGTCTGGGTCTCCCAATGGAGCGACGAAGAAAATTATTCGTTATATTTATGTAAAAAATAACTACATGTAAGAACATATATTTGGTATCGCCGCATCCATAATAGCCCAATCTATAAAACTGTCTCACTAGTTAACCCCTTCAATGAACACTGTAAACAAAAAAAAGTAGCAAAAACTAGGACTTTTCATCATAAAGCTGACAAAAAAGTGGAATAAATCGCAATCAAAATGTCATATATAAATAAAAATGGTACCGTTGAAAACGGCATCTTGTCCTGCGAAAAAATAAAAAAGCTATAGTTCTCAGAATACAGCAATGCACAAACTATTATTTTTTCTATAAGATAGTTTTTACGGTGTAGAAGTGGTAAAAGATAAAAAAAAAACTACAGTGGAACCTTGGTTAACGAGAACAATCTGTTCTGGGCGTGTGCTTGTAAACCAAGTTACTCGTTCAGCAAAGCAAGATTTCCCATAGGAAATCATTGCAATGGAGACAATTCATTCCACAACTTGTTCAATGTCCCATTGCACACATGCACAAACACACAAACACGCATGCACACACACATATTATGCTCGCCTTACCTTCCGTACCCGATACACATCCTGTACCGGCGAACTACAAGAACTGGGAGGTCGGCGAGGGAACGGAAGGTAAGGTGACCATAATATGTGTGTGTTTGTGGGACTGCAAGAGCGGGTTAGAGCGCGGTGGAAGTACAGAACCGAAATTGTGTGCGGTGACTATTTGCTCATACGGCAAAGGTTGCTCGTAAACCGAGGTACAAATTTACAGCAAGCTTTTCTTGTAAAGCGAAATACTCGCTAACTGGGTTACTCGTTAACCGAGGTTCCACTGTACATATAAACTATATAAACACTGTAATTGTACTGACCTGAACAATAATGCGTTCTTATCACTTTTACGACATGGTGAATGGCATAAAAAAAAAACACTTCAAGTTTGTAATATTGGGTCACTTGGGGGGGGTTTCTGCCACCTCTGGGATCTGCCAATGTTACATGGCACCATCAAACTATTTCAACTAAATCTGAACTCAAATATGGCACTCCTTTCCTTCTTCACTTTGTACTGTGCCTCAAAAGTAGTTTTTGACCATGTATATGGTACTGGTGTATTCAGAAAAAAATGCACAACAAATTGCAAGGTACATTTTCTCATATTACCCTTTGGAAAAAGAAAAATTAGGGGTTACAGCAACATTTTTGTGGTAAAAATGTATTTTTTTACTTTCATGGCTCAAAATTATAAAATTCAAGGATCTGGTGGCTCAAAGTGCTCACCAAACATCTAGATAAGTTCCTTAAGGGGTCTAGTTTCCAAAATGGGGTCAATTTTATTGTAGCTCCACTGTTTAGGGACCTCAGGGGTTCTCTAAACGCGACATGGCGTCCACTAATGATTCCAGCAAATTTTGTGTTCAAAAAGTCAAATGGCGCTCCTTCCCTTCGAGCCCTACCATGCGCCCAAACAGTAGATTTCCACCATATATGGAGTATCCGTGTACTCAGGAGAAATTGCGCAACAAATTGCATGGTACATTTTCTCCTGTTAGCCCCAAATTTTGCATTTTCACAAGGGTAAGTATACAATTTTGCGGGAAAAAGTTACATTTTCATTTTTTCCTTCCACTTTGCTTTAGTTTCTTGTGGCGCACCTAAAGTGTTAATAATCTTCTTGGATGTGGTTTTGAGCAGGAGAGATGGGTGCAGTTTTCAGAATGGTGTAACTTTTGGGTATTTTCTGTCACCGGGGCCCCTCAAAGTGACTTCAAATGTAATATGGTCCCTAAAAAATAGTTTTGTAAATTTTTGTTTGAAAAATGTGAAATTGCAGCTAAATTTTGAACCCTTCTAACTTCCTAACAAAAAAACTTCTAGATATGTGGGAAATGTTATTTATTAACTATTTTGTGTGACATACTGGTTTAAGGGTAAAAAAAATCAAAGTTTTAATATTGTAAAATTTTCAACATTTTCGCCAAATCTACGATATTTTCCCACATAAGTGCAAAAAATATTGTCCTACATTTACCACTAACAAAGTACAATATGTCACGAAAAAACAGTCTCAGAATCTTTGGAATTTGTTGAAGCGTTGCAGAGTTATTACCACATAAAAAGACACTAGTCAGAATTGAAAAATTGGCCTTGTAAGGAAAACAGGCTGGGGGGTGAAGGGGTTAAAGTTTTCTTTGAATATTTACTCTTGAGCAGTGATGGCGAATCTATGGCACGCATGCCAGAGAGTGCACACAGAGCCCTCTCTGTTGGCACGTGTGCTGTCGCCTCAGCCACAATCGTACTGCCACTTTGAACGGCTGGCGAGATCGCGCTAGAGTTCAGAGTTGTTTCATTACTCATCGTTCCGACACTCGCTCTCCTAGGCTGCAGACTCTGCAATTTTTCGGCTGCAGATTAAGGATTTGAATATTCACTGCTCCCCATGACCATAATCCCGCTCATCTCTTTTCACTGAAGACCATGCTGAGAGGTGGGCAGAATTATGGGTGTGGGGAGCAGTAAATATTCATGTTCTTTAATAGCAGCACACATGACCACCCAGCAGCCGGCTTCATGCCACGGCTGGACGGTCGTGTGCCACTATTAAAGAGAACGATTATTCACTTTTACTCACGCCCATAATCCCGGGCGTGTTGAGTAGCGAATATGCCGACAACTGACAGCGGTGTAAGTGGGCGTGCATGACAGTGACATCATTTGCTGCGCCACTTATACAATGAGGTCAATTGTCTGCGTCACAGTATCGGAGGAGGACACTGGGAGAGCAGAAGGAAGGTAAGTACAGTGGAACCTTGGATTACGAGCATAATTGGTGCTTGTAAACCAAATTACTCATATAGCAAAGCAGATTTTCCCATAGGAAATAATTGAAACTCAGACAATTTGTTACACACACACACTAGCAATGTCCCATCCTGGTCCGATATTGTGCCATCCTTCACATACACACAAAAAACTAAAACATTATTCTCACCTGTCCACCATTCCCTCGGCAATGTCCCCCCTGCTCTGCAGTCTGCAGGCTTGTGGACCCGGTAACAATCGCGGCCGTGCAGGACTTGCCGCTGTCAGCACTTCAGCAGCTGACGTCATACGCTGCTTTCCTCCCATTGGCCAGCACGCTGCCTTTGGAAATACAGTAGCTGTGCTGTGCACAGCGCCGGCAAAACGTTAAGCTTAAATAAAGCAAAGACGGCAGCAGCCCCTGCACCGGCTGCAATCCTTTCCGGTTCCACGTGCCTGCAGGCCAGGAGAAGCAACCAGAGCGAGTCAGAGCGCGGTGAAAGTACAAAACCAGAAGTGTGTATGGTGAGTGTTTGCTCGTCTTGCAAAGCATTGCTCGTAAACCAAGTTACAAATTTGTGAAAAGCTTTGCTCGTCTTGCAACATGCTCGTAAACTGGGTTACTTGTAATCCGAGGTTTCACTGTATAATCCTTTGTTTTGTTTTTCTTTTTACTGTGTGTGGCATTATGGGGGATCATATGTACAAGGATACAGCCAGGATAGGGACATATACCAGGATGGAGCTATGATGGGGACATGCATACTGGGATGGGGCAATGATGGGGACGTCTATACTGGGATGGGGCAATGATGGGGACATCTATACCAGGTTGGGGCTATGATGGGGACATCTATACTAGGATGATGATATGATTGGGACATCTAAAGCAGGATGGGGCTATGATTTGGACATTAGTGGCGTACTCCCAATGGTGGCAGACCACGCAACCGCTATGGGTCCCGTGAGTCAGGAGGGCCTGGTGCAAGTGCCGCCACTGGGCCCCACCCTGTCCACTGGCCCCCCCACCCAATATCACACTTTCATTTGTATTGGCATCACAGATGCCAATACAGTTGAAAGCGATGATTAAATAGGGAGTGGAGCGCCCCCTCTCATCATTCTTTTGCTGTATCTGTGGTCTGGCATCTAAGCACAGCAGAGCGCGATTATGTCATTAGTATATGTTGCTGTGCTGAGATGTGCAGAACGCAGAACACTCTCACAGAGACCAAAGCAGCGTGGGAACTGAAGAGAAGTGAGTATTTATATATTTAATCAGTGAGGTGGCCAGAGGACTATGCGGTGCATTAAATGATATGAGAGCTCCATTATAAAATATGGAGGAATATGGGGGCTGCATAATACTATAGGTGACTATGGGGGGTGCATTATACTATATGGAGGAATATAGGGGCTGCATTATGCAATATGAAGGAATATGGGGTGCATTATATTATATGGAGGACTATGGGGGCTGCACAATACTATATGTAGGAATATGGGGTGCATTATCTCATACTATATGGAGGAATATGGGGCTGCATTATACTATATGGAGAACTCTGGGGGCTGCACAATACTATATGGAGGAATATGGGGGCTGCATTATACTATATGGAGGAAAATGGAACTGAATTATATTATATGGCGGAAGAAGGGGGCTGCATTATACTATATGAAAGACTATGGGTACTGCATAATACTATATGGAGGAATATGGGGCTGCATTATACTATATGGAGGAATATGGGGCTGCATTATACTATATGGCGGAATATGGGGCTGCATTATATTAAATGGAGCGATATGGAGAGTAATAATATGGAGTGCATTATACTATATGGAGGAATATGGCTGCATTATACTATATGGGGGTGCATTATAATACATGGAGATATAATACATGGAGAAATATGGTGGTGCATTAAACTATTTGAAGGATTATGGGGTGCATTATACTATGGAGGAATATGGGGGGGCTGCATTTTATTATACGGCGGACTATGGGGAATGCATTATACTATATGGATAACTGTGGTGTGCCTTATAATATATGAAGGACTATGCGGTGAAATACATTAAATGGAGGACTATATGGGAGTCACAGCTGGAGATCTTACTGTGTTGGGGTCACCAATCATTGAAGGGGAGTACAGTAGGGTCATCATACTGTGCGTGTGGAGGGTACTGTGGAGGAATTTACTGTGGGGGATCATACAGTGTTTCTGGGGCATTATTGTTGACATCATACTTTATGGCTGCAATGAAAGGGGAATCTAAGGGCATAAATAGGAGGAAAATTACTTTGTAATAAGGGCTGCTCTTCTGATACCCAGCCGAATATTTTAGTTTTCTTTTCTTTGATGGGGGGTGGGTGCAATTAGAAATTCTGTTATGGGCCCCATGATTTTTATATATGCCCCCGGGGGAAATCTACACTGGGTTGGGGCTATGATGGGGACAGCTACACCAGAAATGGGCAATGATGGGGACATTTATACCAGGATGGGGCATTGATGAGGACATACAGTTGATACCAAGATGGGGCTATGATGGGGACATCTATATCACGATGAGGGCTATGATGGAAATAGCTATAACAGGATGGGGCAATGATGAGGACATATATACAAGGATCGGGCTATGATGGGGATATCTATAACAGGTTGGGGCTATGATGGGGATATCTATAACAGGTTGGGGCTATGATTGGGATATCTATAACAGGTTGGGGCTATGATTGGGATATCTATAACAGGTTGGGGCTATGATTGGGATATCTATAACAGGTTGGGGCTATGATGGGGATATCTATAACAGGTTGGGGCTATGATGGGGATATCTATAACAGGTTGGGGCTATGATGGGGATATCTATAACAGGATGGGGCTATGATTGGGATATCTATAACAGGTTGGGGCTATGATGGGGATATCTATAACAGGTTGGGGCTATGATGGGGATATCTATAACAGGTTGGGGCTATGATGGGGATATCTATAACAGGATGGGGCTATGATTGGGATATCTATAACAGGTTGGGGCTATGATTGGGATATCTATAACAGGTTGGGGCTATGATTGGGATATCTATAACAGGTTGGGGCTATCATGGGGATATCTATAACAGGTTGGGGCTATGATTGGGATATCTATAACAGGTTGGGGCTATGATTGGGGTATCTATAACAGGTTGGGGCTATGATTGGGATATCTATAACAGGTTGGGGCTATGATTGGGATATCTATAACAGGTTGGGGCTATCATGGGGATATCTATAACAGGTTGGGGCTATGATTGGGATATCTATAACAGGTTGGGGCTATGATTGGGATATCTATAACAGGTTGGGGCTATGATTGGGATATCTATAACAGGTTGGGGCTATGATTGGGATATCTATAACAGGTTGGGGCTATGATTGGGATATCTATAACAGGATGGGGCTATGATGGGGATATCTATAACAGGATGGGGCTGTTTTCAACTTTGAATTATATAAAATCTGATGACCTGAGTGCTATATGTGTTGCTCTGAAACTTACAAAGTATGAGCCAAGTTAGACAAATTATCAGAATGGAACAAAAATCACATTGAGGCCCCCTTCACACATCTGTGTCTCCGGTACGCGTTTGGTCCGTTTCCTCACGTGCCGGAGACATCAATGGGTGTACGCTCACGTGTGTGTTTTGCCATGGACCATGTGGAGCATACGTGTGCCCGTGTGCTCCACATGTAGACATTTCCGTTTTTCTCTGGCATCACAGGTGTCACACGGACCGCACGGATGTGATCTGTGTGACACGCACCGGAGAAAACACGTGCCTGTGAAATAAAAAGAATTTCTGCACTCCTCTTCTCCAGCTCTGCTGTCTCTGCCGCTGCTGTCACTTGCTTTCGACCCCCGCTCATTTTGCTCATGAATATTCACTCCACTGCGGGCGGAAGCAGCAACAGCGGGGAGTCGGCAGGACCGGAGACCGAAGATCAGCGCCACGGACAGCGACGCCAGGGACAGGTGAGTAGAATGTTCCCATTCTCCGTGTGTTATCACGAATAACACACGGAGAACACACGTGTACCATAAACACGGAACACAGAGGGCAATCCGCACCTTTGACACATCCGTGAAAAATGTGCGTAATTTTCAGACGTGTGAAGGTGGCCTAAGGCTGTGTGCACACGTGTGCTTTTTTCATGCTTTTACGCTGCGTTTTGCACCGCAGCGTGAAAGCATGCGTCCTGCGTCCCCTGCACAATCTATGAAGATGGTGCATAATCCATGTGCACGTTGCGTTTTAGAGCGCAGTGATTTGCATGCTGAAATATTTTGCCAAAACGCTGCGTTCTAAAAAGCAACATGTCACTTCTTTTGTGCATTTTGGATGCTTTTCCCTCTGTCTGTGGCAGAGCAAGCATCAAGAACGCATGAATTCTGCATGTACAATGCGTCTTAGAACGCAGCTTTTCGGCTGCGCTCTGAAACGCACATGCAGTAACTTAGGCTACTTTCACACCTCCGGTTTTTGCTCTGCAGCACAATCTGGCGCTCTGCAGAAAAACCGCAACCGTTTTTTTTGCCGCCGGTTGCGGGTTTTTTTGCATAGACTTACATTACTGCCGTATTGTGCCGCATGGACTTACGTTTGGTCCGGTTTTTGCCGCATGTGGCAGATTTAGCCAATGCCGCGGCCGGATGGAACGTTGCCTGCAACTTTTTTTGCTCCAGCAAAAAAAAAAAAAAAAAGCATTGCGCCGCATCCGGCCGCTGCGGCGCAGTTTTCAATGCATGCCTATGGACGCCGGATGTGGCGTGATGCGGAAAAAACGCATCCGACCGCCGCATGCGGTTTCTTCCACTGCGCATGCTCAGTAGCGTGCCGCAACCGGAAAAAAACGGACCGGCCTCATGTAAAAACTTATGAAAAGCATGCGGTGTTTTCGCCGCATCCGTTGCATAGGTTTCACAGCCAGATTGACCCGCATGGCTCAAACCGGATGTGTGAAAGTAGCCTTAAACGCTACGGAATAGAACGCAGACGTGCGCACATAGCCTAATTGTTCAAAAACATGCCAAATGCTTTTAAAGTTCTTCAGGTTACATTGCCCTGTTGACACTTTGCGATCAATAATGGGGTTTTGCGTTGCAGTTTGGGCACGCGGTCTCTGAAAGGTTCCATATCACTGCCCTAGAGTAACTGTGGCGTTTATACCAGAGCATGGACTGACCTGTGGCAGCAGTTTAAAGGGACGGTCTATGACTATCAATATCAGGTCGGCGGGGGCAGATGTCTGCTTTTGCTATGGCCCGATGTCCGCTACAGGCGGAGCAGAATAATACAGCGCCGCGCATTGCTTAGTGGCCGCTACTCAGTACTGCAGGTGCTGCTGGAGCAGAGCTCAGATGATCATTGGGGGCTGCCAGGGTCAGAGCCCCATCACCCCAATGACCTAGGTCTTCAGCTAGACCTACAGCCATATTTATTACAGGGCCGGTCTGCACCATAGCGTCTCCATGCTGACAGGACATTCTGTGCGGCAGAGGACAGGCTGCCACCGGTCACGGTAATGCGTAGCCCGGCATAGTCAGCAAGGCGCAGGCTTACAGTGAGGCGGCTTCTATCAGTCCTGCGGCGCCTTCCGTTACCCTGACAACACCGCTGTATAGCTCCGCCAGCAAATGTGCCTGTGCCCTCTGCTGGCAGGAAAAGACACCTGCAATGTCGCATACTAATGACGTCAGAGGGACTTTGCGATAGAACATTATTCCTGTCTTTCGGAAAGGAGCCATTTTGGATGTGATACTTGTGCTAACTAAACAGAAGAATGGCTTCGGAAATATGGCTGCTGCAATGTCTACGGCTGTAACAGAACGAAGCCGTGTCTGAAGTAATTGCCTAGAGCGAGTTGTGTCACAGGACGCTGCGGAGCCGCATTGTACGGGGCTGTGTGCGGCTCCTGACTGGACAGGTATGGAGTCCTGCAAAGTGTTCTTGGGATACATGTGTCTATGTATGACTACAGCATGTGTACATGGATCTATGTATGGCTACAGCATGTGTACATGGATCTCTGTATGACTACAGCATGTGTACATGGATCTATGTATGGCTACAGCATGTGTACATGGATCTCTGTATGACTACAGCATGTGTACATGGATCTCTGTATGACTACAGCATGTGTACATGGATCTCTGTATGACTACAGCATGTGTACATGGATCTCTGTATGGCTACAGCATGTGTACATGGATCTCTGTATGACTACAGCATGTGTACATGGATCTCTGTATGACTACAGCATGTGTACATGGATCTATGTATGGCTACAGCATGTGTACATGGATCTCTGTATGACTACAGCATGTGTACATGGATCTCTGTATGACTACAGCATGTGTACATGGATCTCTGTATGACTACAGCATGTGTACATGGATCTCTGTATGGCTACAGCATGTGTACATGGATCTCTGTATGACTACAGCATGTGTACATGGATCTCTGTATGACTACAGCATGTGTACATGGATCTCTGTATGACTACAGCATGTGTACATGGATCTCTGTATGACTACAGCATGTGTACATGGATCTCTGTATGACTACAGCATGTGTACATGGATCTCTGTATGACTACAGCATGTGTACATGGATCTCTGTATGACTACAGCATGTGTACATGGATCTCTGTATGACTACAGCATGTGTACATGGATCTCTGTATGACTACAGCATGTGTACATGGATCTCTGTATGGCTACAGCATGTGTACATGGATCTCTGTATGGCTACAGCATGTGTACATGGATCTCTGTATGGCTACAGCATGTGTACATGGATCTCTGTATGGCTACAGCATGTGTACATGGATCTCTGTATGACTACAGCATGTGTACATGGATCTGTGTATGACTACAGCATGTGTACATGGATCTCTGTATGGCTACAGCATGTGTACATGGATCTCTGTATGGCTACAGCATGTGTACATGGATCTCTGTATGGCTACAGCATGTGTACATGGATCTCTGTATGACTACAGCATGTGAACATGGATCTATGTATGACTACAGCATGTGAACATGGATCTATGTATGACTACAGCATGTGTACATGGATCTCTGTATGACTACAGCATGTGAACATGGATCTCTGTATGGCTACAGCATGTGTACATGGATCTCTGTATGACTACAGCATGTGTACATGGATCTCTGTATGACTACAGCATGTGTACATGGATCTCTGTATGACTACAGCATGTGTACATGGATCTCTGTATGACTACAGCATGTGTACATGGATCTCTGTATGACTACAGCATGTGTACATGGATCTCTGTATGGCTACAGCATGTGTACATGGATCTCTGTATGGCTACAGCATGTGTACATGGATCTCTGTATGACTACAGCATGTGTACATGGATCTCTGTATGACTACAGCATGTGTACATGGATCTATGTATGGCTACAGCATGTGTACATGGATCTCTGTATGACTACAGCATGTGTACATGGATCTCTGTATGACTACAGCATGTGTACATGGATCTCTGTATGACTACAGCATGTGTACATGGATCTCTGTATGGCTACAGCATGTGTACATGGATCTCTGTATGACTACAGCATGTGTACATGGATCTCTGTATGACTACAGCATGTGTACATGGATCTCTGTATGACTACAGCATGTGTACATGGATCTCTGTATGACTACAGCATGTGTACATGGATCTCTGTATGACTACAGCATGTGTACATGGATCTCTGTATGACTACAGCATGTGTACATGGATCTCTGTATGACTACAGCATGTGTACATGGATCTCTGTATGACTACAGCATGTGTACATGGATCTCTGTATGGCTACAGCATGTGTACATGGATCTCTGTATGGCTACAGCATGTGTACATGGATCTCTGTATGGCTACAGCATGTGTACATGGATCTCTGTATGACTACAGCATGTGTACATGGATCTGTGTATGACTACAGCATGTGTACATGGATCTCTGTATGGCTACAGCATGTGTACATGGATCTCTGTATGGCTACAGCATGTGTACATGGATCTCTGTATGGCTACAGCATGTGTACATGGATCTCTGTATGACTACAGCATGTGAACATGGATCTATGTATGACTACAGCATGTGAACATGGATCTATGTATGACTACAGCATGTGTACATGGATCTCTGTATGACTACAGCATGTGAACATGGATCTCTGTATGGCTACAGCATGTGTACATGGATCTCTGTATGACTACAGCATGTGTACATGGATCTCTGTATGACTACAGCATGTGTACATGGATCTCTGTATGACTACAGCATGTGTACATGGATCTCTGTATGACTACAGCATGTGTACATGGATCTCTGTATGACTACAGCATGTGTACATGGATCTCTGTATGGCTACAGCATGTGTACATGGATCTCTGTATGGCTACAGCATGTGTACATGGATCTCTGTATGACTACAGCATGTGTACATGGATCTCTGTATGACTACAGCATGTGTACATGGATCTCTGTATGGCTACAGCATGTGAACATGGATCTATGTATGACTACAGCATGTGTACATGGATCTCTGTATGACTACAGCATGTGTACATGGATCTCTGTATGGCTACAGCATGTGTAGATGGATCTCTGTATGGCTACAGCATGTGTAGATGGATCTCTGTATGGCTACAGCATGTGTACATGGATCTCTGTATGGCTACAGCATGTGTACATGGATCTCTGTATGGCTACAGCATGTGTACATGGATCTCTGTATGGCTACAGCATGTGTACATGGATCTCTGTATGGCTACAGCAGGTGTACATGGATCTCTGTATGGCTACAGCAGGTGTACATGGATCTCTGTATGGCTACAGCAGGTGTACATGGATCTCTGTATGACTACAGCATGTGTACATGGATCTCTGTATGGCTACAGCATGTGTACATGGATCTCTGTATGGCTACAGCATGTGTACATGGATCTCTGTATGGCTACAGCATGTGTACATGGATCTCTGTATGACTACAGCATGTGTACATGGATCTGTGTATGACTACAGCATGTGTACATGGATCTCTGTATGGCTACAGCATGTGTACATGGATCTCTGTATGGCTACAGCATGTGTACATGAATCTCTGTATGGCTACAGCATGTGTACATGAATCTCTGTATGGCTACAGCATGTGTACATGGATCTCTGTATGGCTACAGCATGTGTACATGGATCTCTGTATGGCTACAGCATGTGTACATGGATCTCTGTATGGCTACAGCATGTGTACATGGATCTCTGTATGGCTACAGCATGTGTAGATGGATCTCTGTATGGCTACAGCATGTGTACATGAATCTCTGTATGGCTACAGCATGTGTACATGAATCTCTGTATGGCTACAGCATGTGTACATGGATCTCTGTATGGCTACAGCATGTGTACATGGATCTCTGTATGGCTACAGCATGTGTACATGGATCTCTGTATGGCTACAGCATGTGTACATGGATCTCTGTATGGCTACAGCATGTGTACATGGATCTCTGTATGGCTACAGCATGTGTACATGGATCTCTGTATGACTACAGCATGTGAACATGGATCTCTGTATGACTACAGCATGTGAACATGGATCTCTGTATGACTACAGCATGTGAACATGGATCTATGTATGACTTCAGCATGTGAACATGGATTTATGTGTGGCTACAGTTAGTGTACATGGATCTATGTATGACTACAGCATTTGTACATGGATCTATGTATGGCTTCAGCATGTGAACATGGATCTATGTATGGCTACAGCATGTGTACGTGGATCTCTGTATGGCTGTACATGTTCTGGGTGTTGTCTGGGTGTGGCGGGGGGTAAGAGCGGTGTTGTATGTGTGTTGCGTTGTTTGTGGAGCGCTGTGTGTCTGTAGCGTTGTGTGAGTTGCGTGGTTTGTGTGGGTGTGGTGTGTTTTGGGGGGAGGTATGTTTTGTGCAATGTGTGTGTTGTGCGGTATGTGCGTATATTTATGTATGCCGCGGTGTTTGTGTGTTGTGTGTGTGCGGCGTTGTCTGTCTGTGTGTGTGGGTGTCTGTGTAGGGCGGTGTTTGTGGTTCCCAGTGTGTGTGTGGTGTGTTGTGTGTGTGTGTTGGGGGGAGGTGTGCACCTCCCATCGTGCTCCATCCCCCATGCTGCGCACCCCCCATCGTGCTCCATCCCCCATGCTGCCCAACCCCCATCGTGCTCCATCCCCCATGGTGCGCACTCCCCATCGTGCTCCATCCCCCATGCTGCGCACTCCCCATCGTGCTCCATCCCCCATGCTGCGCACTCCCCATCGTGCTCCATCCCCCATGCTGCGCACTCCCCATCGTGCTCCATCCCCCATGCTGCGCACTCCCCATCGTGCTCCATCCCCCATGCTGCGCACTCCCCATCGTGCTCCATCCCCCATGCTGCGCACTCCCCATCGTGCTCCATCCCCCATGCTGCGCACTCCCCATCGTGCTCCATCCCCCATGCTGCGCACTCCCCATCGTGCTCCATCCCCCATGCTGCGCACTCCCCATCGTGCTCCATCCCCCATGCTGCGCACTCCCCATCGTGCTCCATCCCCCATGCTGCGCACTCCCCATCGTGCTCCATCCCCCATGCTGCGCACTCCCCATCGTGCTCCATCCCCCATGCTGCGCACTCCCCATCGTGCTCCATCCCCCATGCTGCGCACTCCCCATCGTGCTCCATCCCCCATGCTGCGCACTCCCCATCGTGCTCCATCCCCCATGCTGCGCACTCCCCATCGTGCTCCATCCCCCATGCTGCGCACTCCCCATCGTGCTCCATCCCCCATGCTGCGCACTCCCCATCGTGCTCCATCCCCCATGCTGCGCACTCCCCATCGTGCTCCATCCCCCATGCTGCGCACTCCCCATCGTGCTCCATCCCCCATGCTGCGCACTCCCCATCGTGCTCCATCCCCCATGCTGCGCACTCCCCATCGTGCTCCATCCCCCATGCTGCGCACTCCCCATCGTGCTCCATCCCCCATGCTGCGCACTCCCCATCGTGCTCCATCCCCCATGCTGCGCACTCCCCATCGTGCTCCATCCCCCATGCTGCGCACTCCCCATCGTGCTCCATCCCCCATGCTGCGCACTCCCCATCGTGCTCCATCCCCCATGCTGCGCACCCCCCATCGTGCTCCATCCCCCATGCTGCGCACCCCCCATTGTGCTCCATCCCCCATGCTGCTCACCCCCCATCGTGCTCCATCCCCCATGCTGCGCACCCCCCATCGTGCTCCATCCCCCATGCTGCGCACCCCTCATCGTGCTCCATCCCCCATGCTGCGCACTCCCCATCGTGCTCCATCCCCCATGCTGCTCACTCCCCATCGTGCTCCATCCCCCATGCTGCGCACTCCCCATCGTGCTACATCCCCCATGCTATAATAGTTCTCCTATTATACTCAGAGAGGAGTATAATAGGAGGACTATAATAGGAGGAGTAGTCCTGGGGGGAGAGGAGTATAATGCCGGCTCCCTGCACATGTGTACCGGGAGCCGGTGTACGCTGGTAACTATCATACACATCGGGTAACTAAGGGACCTTAGTTACCCGATGTGTATAATGGTTACGAGCGTTCACCGGCTCCGTCACGATCCCAGCATCGCAAGGGTATGTCTGGCGCTGCTGGGATCGTGACGGAGCCAGTGTACACTGGTAACTATGATACACATCGGGTAACCAAGGGACCTTAGTTACCCGATGTGTATAATGGTTACCAGCGTACACCGGCTCCGTCACGATCCCAGCAGCGCAAGGTTATGTCTGGCGATGCATGCGGAGGGCCGAGGCGAGCGGGCAATCCATGCGGAGGGCGGGGCCAGGCCGAGGCGAGCGACCAATCCGTGGGGGGGCGGAGACGAGCGGCCAATCCGTGCGAGGGGGCAGGACCATGGCGAGCCCAGCTGCCAATCAGCTTTGTGTCACCGTAAGGACACAATTTTGGAGCAAGACAGACAGACAGACAGACAGACAGAATAAGGCAATTATATATATAGATATATAAAAGCATTTGTATGTTTCCAAGCATGTATGTGGCTCCCTTGACCTTTTAAACCTTTTCCCACATTTCAGGCTTCAAACATAAAGATAAAAATTTTAATGTTATGGTGAAGAATCAACAAGTGGGACACAATTATGAAGTTGAATGAAATTTATTGCTTATTTTAAACTTTTATAAAAAATAAATAACTGAAAATTGGGGCGTGCAATATTATTTGTCCCCTTTACTTTCAGTGCAGCAAACTCACTCCAGAAGTTCATTGAGGATCTCTGAATAATCCAATGTTGTCCTAAATGACTGATGATAAATATAATCCACCTGTGTGTAATATAGTCTCCGTATAAATGCACCTGCTCTGTGATAATCTCAGTGTTCTGTTTAAAGCACAGAGCGCATCATGAAGATCAAGGAACACAAGAGGCAGGTCCGTGATACTGTTGTGGAGAAGTTTAAAGCCAGATTTGGTTACAAAAATTTCCACAACTTTAAACATCCCAAGAAGCACTGTGCAAGCGATCATATTGAAATGGAAGGAGTATCCTACCACTGCAAAACTACCAAGACCAGGCCAGCCGTCAAAAATTTCATGTCAAACAAGGAGAAGACTGATCAGAGATGCAGCCAAGAGGCTCATGATCACTCTGGATGAACTGCAGAGATCTACAGCTGAGGTGGGAGAGTCTGTCCATAGGACAAAAATC
Organism: Anomaloglossus baeobatrachus; assembly: GCF_048569485.1. Classification (NCBI taxonomy): domain Eukaryota; kingdom Metazoa; phylum Chordata; class Amphibia; order Anura; family Aromobatidae; genus Anomaloglossus; species Anomaloglossus baeobatrachus. Next base: position 454,355,462 of record NC_134354.1, read on the forward strand.
AGTTGTACACTGCACAAATCTGGCCTTTATGGAAGAGTGGCAAGAAGAAAGCCATTTCTCAAAGATATCCATAAAAAGTGTTTAAAGTTTGCCACAAGCCACCTGGGAGACACCAAACATGTGGAAGAAGGTGCTCTGGTCAGATGAAACCAAAATGGAACTTTTTGGGCACAATGCCAAACAATATGTTTGGCGTAAAAGCAACACAGCTCATCACCCTAAACACACCATCCCCACTGTTAAACATGGTGGTGGCAGCATCATGGTTTGGGCCTGCTTTTCTTCAGTAGAGACAGGGAAGATGGTTAAAATTGATGGGAAGATGGATGGAGACAAATACAGGACCATTCTTGAAGAAAATCTGTTGGAGTCTGCAATAGACCTGAGACTGGGACGGAAATTTGTCTTCCAACAAGACAATGATCCCAAACAAAGCAAAATCTACAATGGAATGGTTCACAAATAAACGTATCCAGGTGTTAGAATGGCCAAGTCAAAGTCCAGACCTGAATCCAATCGAGAATCTGTGGAGAGAGCTGAAAACTGCTGTTCACAAACGCTCTCCATCCAACCTCACTCAGCTCCGGCTGTTTGCAAAGGAAGAATGGGCAAGAATTTCAGTCTCTCGATGTGCAAAACTGATAGACACTTACCCCAAGCGACTTGCAACTGTAATCGCAGCAAAAGGTGGTGCTACAAAGTATTAACTTAATGGGGATGAATAATATTGCACACTTTTCAGTTTATTATTTTTTACGAAGGTTTAAAATAAGCAATAAATTTCGTTCAACTTCACACTTGTGTCCCACTTGTTGTTGATTCTTCACCATAACATTAAAATTTGTATCTTTATGTTTGAAGCCTGAAATGTGGGAAAAGGTTTAAAAATTCAAAGGGGCCGAATACTTACCGTAAGGCACTGTATGTATGTCCTACTGCTATGATGTTTGGACATCATGGATTATTGCATTAATAGTTGTTTCCATTAATCATTTTCTTACCATATTCTTATAACCTTAGTCCACTTGTTTTTAGATTGTGCTGGTGCTATGCTGTAAGAATTTCCATACCATGAGTAATGCAATGGAATTTGGTAAGTATACGTGATATCTGACTTGCTAGAATACTTTCTTGTATATAAACTGCCTACTTCGAGCCTGTACTTCCACTCTGAAACATTGGTAAAACTTGTTGACTCCTTCACATTTTCTGACAATGGTTTTCCAATGGGGTGTATGTCTAGAGACTCAATTTCCTGCCATATTCAATATCTCTGATTGTTGTCAGTAAATTAAGTAATTACTTACACCTAAAGGCTGAAATTATTTTGTTAATTGGACTTTACTCTTTTTAAAGGGAACATGTCATGTAAAAAAATGCAGATATGAGGATAATCAGCCTCTTGTCAGTCAGTGGCAGGCACGGTTACAGCCGCCGCTTACTGTGCACATAATGCACTGACTGAAACTGCGCCGGCTGCACCACTACACTGTGTACAGAATTATTAGGCAAATGAGTATTTTGATCACATGATACTTTTTATACATGTTGTACTACCCAAGCTGTAAAGGCTGAGAGCCAACTACCAATTAAGTAAATCAGGTGATGTGCATCTCTGTAATGAGGAGGGGTGCGGTGTAATAACATCAACACCCTATATAAGGTGTACTTAATTATTAAGCAACTTCATTTCCTTTGGCAAAATGGATCAGTAGAGAAATTTGACGGGCTCTGAAAAGTCCAAAATTGTGAGATGTCTTGCAGAGGGATGCAGCAGTCTTGAAATTGCCAAACGTTTGAAGCGTGATCACTGAACAATCAAGCGTTTCATAGCAAATAACCAACAGGGTCGCAAGAAGCGTGTTGGGCAAAATAACTGCCCATGAATTGAGGAAAATCAAGCGTGAAGCTGCCAAGATGCCATTTGCCACCAGTTTGGCCATATTTCAGATCTGCAACGTTACTGGAGTATCAAAAAGCACAAGGTGTGCCATACTCAGGGACATGGCCAAGGTAAGGAAGGCTGAAAAACAACCACCTTTGAACAAGAAACAGAAGATAAAACGTCAAGACTGGGCCAAGAAATATCTTAAGACTGATTTTTCCAAGGTTTTATGGACTGATGAAATGAGAGTGACTCTTGATGGGCCAGATGGATGGGCCAGAGGCTGGATCAGTAAAGGGCAGAGAGCTCCACTCCGAGGATTTTGGGTTGATTGAGAACATAGTTGTTGATCAATAATTAAAAAAAATCCTCTAAAATACAACTTGCCTAATAATTCTGCACACAGTGTATAACTGACAGCCCGAGGAATACAGGTCAAAATATTATTAACCTCATATCTGCCAGTTTATAGTCTTTCTACATGTCCGTTTATGTATGTGCACATGGGTGCATCGGCAACAGAAATTTCCGGATTTACAGTAGCAGCATTTTGTGAATTGTAACAGATGTATGGGAATATCCACAGCATAAATTGTCCTGCGCAGCGGATTTGGAATTTCAACTTGCCTCTATTGTTATCATGTTTCACTTGCACCGTTTTTGCAATGAAATTTGCAGAGGAATTTCATGTGCGCTTATTCTTTAACTTGGCTTTTCACAAGGTGTCTTTAACTTGTCTTTTTGTGGACATGTTTAAAGGAACCTGCCAGCGCTTTTGTTTTTCTTTATCGTTCCTTCCATGGGAGACCCAAACCATGGGGTGTATAGCTAGCGCCTCCGGAGGACACACAAAGTACTACACTCAAACGTGTAGCTCCTCCCTCCGGGCTATATACACTCCCTGGATGACAATCTATCCAGTTCAATACTTTGTGTTTCAGGAGGAACACACACTTGCATTCTCTGATATTTTTTTCTCATTTTTATTTTTTTTTAAAGATTTGGAAGAAAAGCGGGTCCAGTCTGGACTCCCGGCATGTCCCTTCACACCCCACTCTGTCGGCGGTGCTGTTAAGGTTGACTTTATAAGGCTGGAGCCTTCACATGCCGCGCTCCTTCACATCCTCTAAGAGGCTCTGGGTTGAAGTGGGAGCCTCCACGGTCCTCTCTGCTTGCAGACGACCGGTCTCCATCCGCAGCCCTGTCTGGTCCCTGCTGGAAGGAGCATTTACCCCCCTCTCCAGGGACATGGCCCTGCGTCTCAAAGATAAGTATAGAGACGTTTTTCAGGGGTCCCGGGACTTTTATTAGGGGGACAGTATGTGTTTTAACGTTACTGTACTTTCCGGCCGATTCTGGGGATTTCCCCTGAGAACCGCGCCGAAGGTGCCTGCTCGTCGGCCGCATTGTTAAATCTAGGCCCCGGCTTCTGTTTGGGCCTAGTTTCGGTATCGGCTTCTCTGCATGTTTTGCATACAGCGCCGCCCACCGCCCGGCCAGCAGAGGGGAGGGCACTCCTCCTTGGGGAGATGTCCCCTCCCCTGTCTGTCGTCCTGTATCTCTCTGCCCTCCGTTTTTCCCGCTCTTGGGCTTATACACGCCCCCCCTCTTTCTCCCAGCGCCATTTTCTCAGCGTTCTTGCGCTAGAGGGAGCTGGATGCTGCAGCTGCATTCTATCAGGAAGGCTAACGCTTCACAGGGGAGCGGTGGAATCCGGAGGGCACACAGAGAGCACGGGCTGGTAAGCCACAACCTCTGGTTGTGGACTTTTATTACACTCTCAGGCATTCTACAGGAGTATATTCTGGCTGCAGAGCTCTCCACCATCAGCAGCATGTCTGTCACTAGGAGCAAGGCTGCAAACATGTATGCTATATGCACTGCTTGCAAGCTCATTCTGCCAGAGCCAAGCACATACCCACATTGTGATGCCTGTGCTAATATGGTTGTGTCTCAGCCTGGAGCCTCCGCAGGGGTCCCTCCGGCTGCTTTGGCCCCGGTGGCTGAACCCCCGGCTTGGGTAGCATCTTTTTCTCAAGCTCTTTCCAGGTCTTTTGCCGACTCCATGGGGCAGCTGTCCCAGACACTGCTGTCCATGCATCAGCCCCCTTCACAGGGTGCTTCGGCTGCTCCTAGCTCTGCAGAGCTCTCAGAGCATGTCCCAGGACCCCGTCCCCCTAAACGGAGACGCAGGGACCCTTCTCCCTCCTCTTCCCACGGCTCTGATTCACGTGCCGAGGTGCAGGGCGAGGAGGACTCGTTTACTGTGGGCTCAGACGCTACCTCTATGTACCCCATTGACTTGTCTGAGGGAGATGCGGATGTTAGTGACTTAATTGCGTCCATTAACTCCGTACTGAACCTCAACCCACCAGAGTCTGAGGAACAAGCCTCTCTGGTAGAGATACACCAGTTTACCTCACCTAAGAAAGCTAGGAGTATGTTTTTTAACCACTCCAGCTTTCAGGCCACTGTTACCAAACCCAGGGCCTGTCCTGACAAACGTTTTCCGAAGCGTAGTTCAGATGACCGTTTTCCTTTTCCACCAGAGGTGGTTAAAGAATGGGCTCAGTCCCCAAAGGTGGACCCTCCGGTGTCCAGAATCTCAGCCCGCACAGTCGTGGCTGTGGCTGATGGCACTTCTCTTAAGGATCCCACTGACCGCCACGTTGACCTTTTGGCCAAGTCTGTATATGAGGTGGCTGGAGCCTCGTTCTCCCCGTCTTTTGCGGCAGTGTGGGCTCTCAAGGCAGTCTCTGCCTCTCTGGAGGAGATGCATTCCCTCACCAGGGACTCTATGCCTGAGCTGGAGACCTTAACTTCTCGAGCTTCGGCTTTTGCATCTTACGCCATGTCTGCCATCCTGGAGGCTTCTCACCGCACTGCGGTGGCCTCCGCTAACTCCCTCGCGATCCGCAGGATCTTGTGGCTTCGAGAGTGGAAAGCAGACGCTTCCTCAAAAAAGTACCTTGCGAGTCTCCCTTTTGCTGGGTCCAGGCTGTTTGGGGAACAGCTGGATGACATAATCAAGGAGGCTACTGGCGGGAAGAGTACTTCCTTGCCTCAAACTAAGGCCAGGAAACCTGTCCAGGGCAGGATCCAATCGAGGTTTCATTCCTTTCGTTCCTCTAACTGGTCATCCTCGAAACCCTCGGCCGCGTCCACTACCGCAGCCAAGGATCGTAAACCAAACTGGCGCGCAAAGCCGCGTCCTCAAAAGACCGGAGGAGCCGCTGCCACTAAGGCGGCCTCCTCTTGACTACCTGGCTGCGCCAGCAACGTCCTTGGTCGGTGGCAGGCTCTCCCACTTTGGAGACGTGTGGTTCCAACACGTCACCGATCAGTGGGTGCGGGATATTATCTCCCACGGCTACAGGATAGAATTTTCTTCCAGCCCGCCAACCGCCTTCTCTCAGGCCGTGGCCTCCCTGCAGGCCAACGGGGTTATTGTTCCGGTTCCCGGCCGGGAACGGTTCAGCGGTTTCTACTCAAACCTCTTTCTAGTCCCCAAGAAGGACGGTTCCTCCCGGCCCATCCTGGACCTCAAGCTTCTCAACAAGCATATTCAGGTGCAGCACTTTCGCATGGAATCTCTGAGATCGGTCATTGCCTCAATGACCCAAGGAGATTTTCTGGCATCCATCGACATCAGAGATGCCTATCTGCCTGTGCCTATTGCGGTCTCACACCAGCGTTGGCTACGCTTTGCAATCGGAGAGGAACATTTCCAGTTCGTGGCTCTTCCCTTTGGCTTAGCCACGGCCCCTCGGGTGTTCACCAAGGTCATGGCAGCAGTGGTTGCAGTCCTGCACCTCCAGGGATTGGCAGTGATTCCTTACCTGGACGACCTTCTAGTCAAGGCCTCATCCAGTGTAGACTGCCAGCGGAGTGTCTCTCTCACTGTCGCCACGCTAGTTCAGTTCGGGTGGCTTGTCAACCTGCCCAAGTCCACTCTGACCCCGACCCAGGTACTTTTGTACCTAGGGATGCAGTTCGAGACTCTGCCGGCACTTGTCAAGTTGCCCTTAGTCAAACAGCAGTCCCTTCGTCTGGCGGTGCGCTCTCTGCTGAGGCACCGCCGTCATTCCATCAGACACCTCATGCGGGTGCTGGGTCAGATGGTGGCGTCAATGGAAGCGGTTCCCTTTGCCCAGTTCCATCTGCGTCCCTTGCAGCTGGACATTCTCCGCTGTTGGGACAAGCGGATCTCTTCCTTGGACAGGCTGGTGGCTCTGTCATCTCAGACCAGGAACTCCCTTCAGTGGTGGCTTCAGCCCCTCTCCCTGTCACAGGGACGCTCCTTCCTGACTCCGTCCTGGGTGATACTCACCACGGATGCCAGCCTCTCCGGTTGGGGAGCGGTATTTCTTCATCACCGAGCACAGGGCACTTGGACTTCGTCCGAATCAGCCCTCCCGATCAATGTGCTGGAGATCAGAGCTGTGTTTCTAGCTCTCCTAGACTTTCACCACCTGTTGGCGGGCAAGCACATTCGGGTTCAGTCGGACAACGCGACGGCGGTTGCCTACATCAATCACCAGGGCGGGACTCACAGCCGTCTGGCGATGTTGGAGGTTCAACGAATCCTTCAGTGGACGGAGGACTTCAAGTCCACCATATCTGCGGTCCACATCCCAGGCGTGGAAAACTGGGAGGCCGATTATCTCAGCCGTCAAACCGTGGACGGCGGCGAGTGGGCCCTGCATCCGTCAGTGTTCAGATCGATCTGCCGCAAGTGGGGCACTCCGGAAGTGGATCTGATGGCATCCCGGCACAACAACAAGGTTCCGGTTTACGTGGCTCGCTCCCACGATCCTCAGGCCTTCGCAGCAGACGCACTGGTTCAAGATTGGGCTCAGTTCCGTCTGGCCTATGTGTTTCCCCCTCTAGCGCTCTTGCCCAGGGTTCTGCGCAAGATCGGTACGGAGGGCCGTCGAGTCATACTCATTGCTCCGGATTGGCCCAGGCGAGCTTGGTACCCAGACCTGCTCCGCCTGTCCGTAGAGGTGCCGTGGCATCTCCCGGACCGCCCAGACCTTCTCTCTCAAGGTCCGTTCTTCCGCCAGAATTCTGCGGCTCTCAGATTGACGGCGTGGCTCTTGAGTCCTGGATCCTGACGGCTTCAGGCATTCCCCCTGAGGTCATCTCCACCATGACTCAGGCTCGGAAGTCTTCCTCGGCCAAGATTTACCACAGGACTTGGAGAATTTTCCTGTCCTGGTGTCGCTCTTCCGGCCGTGCCCCTTGGCCGTTCTCCTTGCCGACCATCCTGTCTTTTCTACAGTCAGGCCTACAGTTAGGTCTGTCCCTCAATTCCCTCAAGGGACAGGTGTCGGCTTTGTCGGTATTGTTCCAGCGGCGTATCGCCCGACTGGCTCAGGTGCGCACCTTCATGCAGGGCGCATCTCACATCATCCCTCCTTACCGGCGGCCCTTGGATCCCTGGGACCTTAATCTGGTCCTCACGGCCTTACAGAAACCCCCCTTTGAGCCTCTCAGGGAGGTTCCCTTGTCTAGACTTTCACAGAAAGTTGTCTTTCTAGTAGCCATAACTTCTCTCAGGAGAGTTTCTGATTTGGCTGCGCTTTCTTCGGAATCCCCCTTTTTGGTGTTTCACCAAGACAAGGTGGTTCTTCGTCCGACTCCGGACTTTCTCCCTAAGGTGGTGTCTTCCTTCCACCTTAACCAGGACATTTCATTGCCCTCTCTTTGTCCGGCCCCTGTGCATCGCTGTGAGAAGGCGTTGCACACCTTGGATTTGGTGCGGGCGCTCCGAATCTATGTGTCACGCACCGCCGTTTTTCGGCGGTGCACCTCACTTTTTGTGCTAACCACGGGTCAGCGCAAGGGTCTCGCTGCTTCTAAGCCGACCCTAGCTCGTTGGATTAGGTCGGCTATCGCCGATGCCTACCAGTGTTCTCAGGTGCCTTCCCCGCCGGGGATTAAGGCGCACTCGACCAGAGCTGTCGGTGCCTCCTGGGCTTTCAGGCACCAGGCTACGGCTCAGCAGGTGTGTCAGGCTGCCACTTGGTCCAGTCTGCACACTTTTTCGAAGCACTACCAGGTGCATGCTCATGCTTCGGCAGATGCGAGCTTGGGCAGACGCATCCTTCAGGCGGCTGTCGCCCACTTGTGAAGTTAGGTTTTGCCTACTTCTCAGTTTGGTTTCTTTCCCACCCATGGACTGCTTTGGAACGTCCCATGGTTTGGGTCTCCCATGGAAGGAACGATAACGAAAAAGAGAATTTTGTTTACTTACCGTAAATTCTTTTTCTTGTAGTTCCGACATGGGAGACCCAGCACCCTCCCTGTTGCCTGTTGGCAGTTTTTTGTTCCGTGTGTTTCACCGGCTGTTGTTAGTAGACAGAGTTCTGGTTTTGCAACGTTTACTCTATCTCTACTTATGGGTGGATGTCCTCCTTCAGCTTTTGTACTGAACTGGATAGATTGTCATCCAGGGAGTGTATATAGCCCGGAGGGAGGAGCTACACGTTTGAGTGTAGTACTTTGTGTGTCCTCCGGAGGCGCTAGCTATACACCCCATGGTTTGGGTCTCCCATGTCGGAACTACAAGAAAAAGAATTTACGGTAAGTAAACAAAATTCTCTTTTTTTTCTTCACAGCTTGTAGTAGGCAATAGTCTCTCAACACGCAGGCAATTACCCTGACTATTCAATGTGCTGTCTCTTCTCATAGAGCAGTTCATATGTACATGCTGTGATCATATTCCCATGGGCGATGTCCTTCTGACTGGCCTCGTCATCCCTTCTGCACTGGAAGTATTGCTCACATATGGGGTATCTTCCCTACTTGAGAATCTGCAGTGCACCAATAAAACCAGGGAGGGTACATCTGACTTCATTGTGCACAAACAGTAAGGAATCATGTACAATATTTCCATTGCCGAAAAGATGACACAGCCTGTCAGAAGGGCATGCTTGTCAAGTTCCCTATAAAGGGGCTATCCATAGCGAAGTACAGTGCTTGGGCAGCCCTGTAGACAGAGGAGTTTGTGCATCTTCACTCTGCAGAACCCCCATTCTCAGAATTGCTGGGGGTCTCAGCAGGCAGATCCCTGGTGATTAGTAATTTAACCCAATGCTCTCTAAAAGGCAGAGTCACTATGAAAGGGAACACCTTTATTATAGAGTTAGGGCATGTGCCCACGATCAAGATTCACTGCATCCTGGACCCAGCGGTTCCTGACCTGCAGGGCCGCGAGTCTCCTCCGCAGGAGACCGCAGCTGCTTGTACCCACGATCAGGGTTCAGTGCGCTGCTGTCTCTCGCTTGTGTTCTCCTTACGGAGGATGCATGCAAATCCACAGCAAAAAATTGACATGCTTCAGTCTGGAAAGACTCACCGCAGGTCAGTTTTTGATGCGGATAAAACAAGCACAGTGGGCACGGGATTTCTAGAAATCCAATCCACTATGCTTGTTCTGTAGAACACACCGTTTTGGATGCAGCTGAAGCATGCTACGTCCAAAATGCTGCAAACACTGATCATGGACACGCACCCTTAGACAGTAGATGGCGGTCACAATAACAGCAATTAGCTAACATCTCTACAGGTTGATGATGACTACCCGTATTGCCAATAATGTACCATATGATCGAGCTGAGTTAAACAGAGAAAGAGATTCTAATTGCACCCGTTCCTATAATGTCTATTTACTCTAATTCAACATATGGACAGAAATAAACTATTTGAGGTAATGTTCTAACAAAGGTGCCGCATAATTGAGGTGACTGTGGAAAAAAAAAGTCACTTATGTATACGCCAGTTAGTGGTGTGAGTGTAAGTACTCTGACCAGATTTAAGCTGCATTTACACTGCAACATAATCGTGAATGAGCTTTGTTATAATTGCTCGTTTCACAATTGTTCTGCCGTGTTTAGGCTGGGGCCACACGGGGCACTACTGAGATGCTCGCATGAGACTCGGCTCGCGCTGGCAGCACAGCAGGAGCCGATTGTCATACGAGTGTGCTTGCATCTGAGCTCCGATCATGTGAGCAGACCTCAGCTGCGGGGGGCGGGCTGGCATGGAGGAGGAGAGTGTACTGCGAGTGCAGTGCGATTTTTCTCTCGCCCCATTCACTTGAATGTCGCAGCATGCTGTGATTGTTTTCTCGGGGTCCGATTAGGGCTGAGAAAATAATCGCTCATGTGCTGACACACAGGCTAATATTGGTCCGAGTGGAATGGGATGTTTTATCGCACTCCACTCACACCGATTTTCTCGCCGTGTGGCTTAGGCCTTAGTAAGTGGTCATTATTGATGAGCGAGCACTACCATGCTGGAGTGCTTGCTACTCGTAACGAGCAATCGGAATCTCAGACGTGCTTGACTCGTGTACCGAGTATATTGCAAGTCAATAGGAAAGTCGAGCATTTTTCTGGAAGATCTCAAGAATACTCCTCGAGTTTTGAATGGGCTTCCATTATACTCTGTATACAAGTCCAGCCCGTCCGAGCATCTGAATGCTTGTTACAAGTACTGAGCATAGTAGTGATCACCCAATGAATGAGCAAAAAGCATGGTCACTGGATGATTTGATTTTTTTGCTCAGTGCAAAAGATTATCATTTTCAGTGGTGCATCATCCAGTGTAAACAAGTCTCTAACTATGGCAGTCTGAGCACTGAGTAATCTTGTATAGATCACGCAATGTGAATCATTTATTTTGGTCTGTCTGTGTAAACAGTCATTTAAATGACAGCTGATCAGTAAGTGTTTACTGATCGGTAGTCATATCGTGCTGCCAGTCATTCTATATAGGTATAAGGCGCAATTCCAAATAGAGTTTATATGAGAATTTAATTATCTATATCACTTGCGTACGAAACAAAGCAGCTTAAAGGAAACATGTCACCTAGAATATGCGTTGTAACCTATCAGCAGACGCATTTGTGCCCTAATTACACCTCCCTACCCATCCCTGTGCTGTAAAATTGTATAATATGAAAGTAATAAAAAAACGTTTTATTACCTTCAGGATAGAATGAGCGACGGGGATGTCGCTCCATGGTATCACGCCCACAGGGGCGTGATACCACGGAAATATGCAGACGTCCATAGGGCAAGGTGCCGCCCCTGTGACCACATTCCCTGCTATTTACATACGAAATATGAAGGTAATAAAACGTTTTTTATTACTTTCATATTATACAATTTTACAGCACAGGGATGGGTAGGGAGGTGTAATTAGGGCACACATTCGTCTGCTGATAGGTCAGAACGCATATTCTAGGTGACAGGTTCCCTTTAAAGGGATTGTCCAGTCTAAAATGACTGTGGTCAATCTGACTGCAGCCTTGTAAATCTTTACATTGCATGCACTGTGCGCAGTGAGAATTCTCTGGGGTCTGAGCTGGGTACAGCAGTCGTGTCACTGCAATTATGTGATATGTATGCTCCTGGCCACATTCCGACTATATAGGGGTGGCCTCACTGAATATACTAGCGTTGAGCAAGGCTGCGCCCATCTAGTGGGAATGTGGCTGGGAGTATACATATCACATAATTGCAGTCACATGACTGCTGTTCCCTGCTCCGACACTGGAGAATCCTTATTGCGCATAGTGATGTACTCATGCTATGTGAGTATACACAAGTCGGCAGTCATAGTGACAGAGTGACACAGTGACTGTAGACTTGTCATTTTAGACTGGACAACTCCTTTTAAGTTTTGTTCCAGCCTCTTAAAGTAGGAAAAAAAGACAACGTGACCATCTGAGTAAAAAAAGATTATTCACTCTTGTTGTAAACAGACTCTTACCCTTACAAGGTCATCTGCTTAATGCCTTTGAGCAATGCAAAGAAATTTGCTAAATTTTTTAATAAGGACTGTTCACACTATGAGTGGCAGTGTGTATTACGAAACTTTTTTTTACTGTGTTGTGTGTGTATTATGAACCAATAAACAGCCCGCTAATTATCTATTATATAAAGCTGAGTGTATGTATGTATGTATGTATGTCCGCTAAAGGAATTTGCATGTACAATCATGAAATTTTGCACAGACACTCCATTTGACTCAGGAAACGTCAGACTATGTATTGAGGGGAAGTTTTAACCATGTGCGTTAGTCATTCGCCAAAAAACCTGCCTCCATTAAAGTTAATGGAGCTGGGAGCCACAGTGCAGTCAGAACTTCAGAAGAATGTGCAGCCATGCCCTTAAATGGAATGTTGGAGTGTCACAATGCAGCCAGGGAAAGAGAGGGACGGGGACAGGCAAAGAGAGAGGCAGGCAGGGAAAGAGAGGCAGGCAGGGAAAGAGAGAGGCAGGCAGACAGACAAAGAGAGAGGCAGACAGACAAAGAGAGACAGAGACTGGGAGAGACACAGTTACTATCCTGGGCAATGCTGGGTGCTACAGCTAGTTAGGTTATATAATAGTAAAGAAGCATGTAAACAGTACTTCCCTCTCTCTACATAAGAATTGCCTGACTTTCTTCAAAATATCTGAATTACTAAGGAGTTGTGAACTCTTCAAGATATTGGCAACAAGAAAATAATTTTCCTGTAGGTTTTAATTGCTTTTGTGGTTACTTGATCTTCTTGGCTTGCCGCTAATTAACAAAAAGTTGCTAAACAGGTTCTTATACAATATTTTTGTATTGTGTGTCTTTTTATCAGTGACCTGCAAACATTTATACTAAAGCTATTTTATTATTATTTTTCTCTAGGTAGTTGGAACATATGTGAACAAACAGTAGTTCTTCAAGGAGCTCTATTATTAGCTGAAAAACTGACTTTACAGAAAACCTTGCTGAAGATTAAAAAGGCTGAATGGCCTCTTGTAGAGAAGACGATCACAAATGCTTTAAAAGAAATCAGCTCAGGAACCTGGTCGCAAAGCCATGAATGGAGGAAGAAGATCGTTGCAATATTTTGGGCCAAAGTGCTCTCATGTCAAGCACAACACTCCTTGGATGGAGACTTTGATATTGACAGGAGATGGAAAGAGGATGTTTTCTTTCCTGTGGAAAACATGATTCCAAAAATGAATCACACTGTTTTGTTTGAAGTACTAAAAGCCACAAAAGCAGCAGATGTTTTTGCAGAACTTCTCTTGTCTTTACCAACACATTTTTGGGTTGAAGAAGCATCCTTGATGTTAAACCATGTTTGCGATGAAACTTCCATAGAAGATGTGACTTTTTTCCTGGATGTGTGGTGGGAAATATTGAAAAATAATCAAAACTGCAAGGATGAGATTGTCGAAATATTTTCAGCTGTTGCTTGTCAATACTTACCTAAGACAAAAGATGAAGTTTGCCAAACCTCTAAGAGATTTAAGTCTGATCCCGAGCAATTCCTACCTCCAACTGACAATATTCTATCTGTTTTTTTAGAGGGGCTTCCTAAAATCATGCAATGCATAGATAACGGCAAACTAAAGTGCTACACTATAGCAAATTTAGCTGACATGTTATGCTCATCTGCTTTTTTAGAAAAAGAATCCGATGATCTTCCGATAAGACTATATCTGGAGAAGCTAGTTGCTGTCCTTTGTTTTGGTAACACAAAGGTCAAGGATGATATTCCTCAAAAAAGTCTTCAAGATATGATTCGAGAAGCAGAGAGGACTGTGCAGAGTGGCAGCACTGCTTCTAGGTTCAGGTTATTAGGAGGTGCCCAACACATTGGCTTACAACTTTTGAAAGACCTACTGTCTCATTGGGGTGATGAGTTGCACAATTACATGAATAACGGTGACAAGAGTTCCTATGAATGTTTCAGGATGAATGGTAGTCTTGCATCTTTACATAAAAATTTGGTCCCAATTACATCTAGTGAGACTTTTCCTCAAGAACAAAGAGGGAACACTTTAGAACTGTCAAGCTTCATTTCGAGCCATCTGGAAAAAACCACCAACATTCGAATAATGTGTAAGATGAATGACGTGGACATGATGGCTACAGTTGCAAAAAACATAATTGACTATAAAATGTGCCGTTATAAGGAAATATGTTCTGAGTTTGTATCTGAAATAACTTGGGCCTTCTCCAGTGATTGGGTAAATTGCCTTAAAACAAATAGAGAGACTTTTCTGGAACCTGACCTCATTTTGAAGTTGTTGGAAACTGTCATTAAAGCCACTTATGAGCAGAATAATATAAACATCATGGACATTAAGAATGCTACAGCTATTATTTTAGATCTGTTTTGTGAGCTTTCATTAGCTCAGATGGATGATATGCTGATGAAGGTACTGAACACATGGGGTGAAAAAGGTCTGTCCCACTGCATGTCTGCATTTACCGATAATTTCCAAGAAGAGCTCAACATGACATTCAATCAAATCTCCCAAGATGTAACGGACTATGGCACAGTTTCTAGAGTGGCTAGGTTGGCCCTATTGTATCCTGAGTATGTTATAAGCAAAGCATGCCACTTTGCAGTTTCTAATCTTGGTGCTCATGTATTTTTAGCAAAAATATTAACTTCACTTCCTGCTTTAAGCTTTAGGATTCCCAATAATGCAGGCCCATCAGTCTCATTATTATCTCGCTGCTTGATGAAGACATGTTGGGGCAAACTCTCCGCTGATAAGGAAGAAAGTCAGTTTTTGTACTTGCTTGGTTATCTGATGAATCCTTCAGAAAATACAGGTGATAATGTCTCACTATTACAGCCAGCAGAGGTAGTGAGGACATTTGTTCTTCCATATATACTTGATGAATGCGATCACGTGGAGCTTTGCTTGCGTATTCTTCATAAAGCTCTAAATGTTGAGAACCCTTTGGATGAGTCTGGTAAACACTGGGTTCTTTCATGCTCACCGTTCCCTCTTATTATGTCTCTTTGTAAACTCCTCCATAGCTTCACTAGGTGCTGGCAACAATCAGATAAGCCATACTGCCTTACCTTGGGAATCAAGGAGCTAATCATTGAAATTCTTACCCAGATCTGCACTTTGACATTGCCTGAAGCTGAAATTAGCATAGAAACGTGGGGAAAGTCACTCTTTTGGCTTCACAGAAAAATGGAGCATTTAGATTGGGTTGTACGCTTGAGGATAAAGCCTGTATTTGGGGAGCATTTTAAAAATGAAGCCCCTGCATCCTTGTTTCAAGTCTGCAAACTCTCCGAGAATGAGTGGACACCTCTTGATCTACCAGAGTATGGTCCTGGCACAGGCCTATTAGCTTGGATGGAGTGCTGTTGTATTTCTAGAGAGATGAAAGACTTCATGCTTTCAGTTCTTTGCGTCAACATAGAAGACCCAGAAGAGGTTAATTTTTTTAGTAAAGGATTTTTAGTGGCCATGGTACAAGTCTTGCCATGGTGCAGCTCTACAGAGTGCAAGCTTCTCTCTCAGGTTGTGATGAGTCTTTTGAATAGACAACTGCTCCATGTCCCGTATTCTCTGGAATATGTACAGTTTATGCCTCTATTGAATCTCCGGCCTTTTGCCTATGATCTTCAGTTCTCAGTCTTATTACTCAGAGGGTTCCAGCTTCTTTGTAGCTCAAGTTGCTCTAACTGGCTTACAATTGATGGCCAAAAGCACATTGCGAGGCTTTACAGTGTGTGCATATCTGATATGCTGGATACTGTTAAACAGCAGCTGGCAGAATATAATCTTCAAATGCAGAAAGAAGCAAACTATGTCCAGGAGGTGTTATTTATTTACAGTCAGGTATTCTGTCATGTCCTCCATATCATTGCAATGATGCCAGAAAATACTTGTGAACCTCTCTTTTTTTTGGCACTAGAAATTCTCTCCCAGTACGAAAACCTGAAAGCAAATGACACTTCCAAAAACCGCTCGCTCAGGCAGGCTAACGAAAGGCATTTCTTGAAATCCATTACTGAGAATGTGAGCAATGAAGACCATCGAGCTACACTGATGCAGAAGATTAACAAGCTTTAAAGATAGAAATGTATAGCCCTATAGTTAACAGTACAGTCTCTTACAAGATGCCACAAATCCCTGCCTCAACTTCAGCAATGGCCATGTGAAGTATTGCATATCATCTATTAAAAGGGAGTGTCATCAGAAAATTACCTATTGTTTAAATAAGGTTTTGTTACCTGTGTTTTTTATTTCATCACTTTTATTAAAAAAACAATTAGTCATCTTGCAATTTTCAAAAGAAGAGTTGACGGCGTTTTCCTTGTCAGAGGTAGGATTACAAAGACAGGTAACACTCTATACACCTCTGATAACACAGGATCTCCAAATCACGGTAGGCCATGTTACAGCTCTCTTTGCACACCCTGATTAGATGCTTCAATACAAAATACATGGTCAGAGACTGGTCATTGCCGCATGTGACTTTCCTGAAACAGAATGTTAAATGATCCAGAGTCCAGCGTGAAAATTGCAAAATTTCTTTTTTTTTTATTTTTAATAAAGAATATCATCTAGGAAAAAAAGAAAACTAACAAAACCTATAAAGAACTACAACGTCTTATTGAAAAATCTTTATTGAAAAGTATAAAAAATACAAGATAAAAATATGCACAGCAAGAAGATGACTTGAGGAGGAACAACTTCACATAAGATGCAATTTCTCAGTGGCTAGCAATAGTAAACAAACATCATTATCAGATGGGATATGAGCAGAATACGTGTCAAAATACTGACATCCCAAATGGACTCAAAGTATCATCTGATAAGCCCTATTTGTAAAAAATAATTACATGCCACATATGGCTTTATAAAATATTACTAAAGTTCATCCAAGTGAATGAACACTCAAGCGCCCTTGGATAAAGCCTCGGCGAAACGCGTCAGGGTGTTCTGTGGTAAGATGCAGCATGTGATTACATTGGGTGTTCTATATATTTGCATGTGACTTATATGTATGTGGTGCGGCGTGTCAGGACTCTCATTTATAATTATTTTTCCATACTCTACATTGTTAGTTATGGCATTACCTACTTGTATTTGTTATTGATTCCTGACACCCCCTATTACATCTTTGGATGTCCTTGCTTCTTTACAGTCAATGCAGTGTTACATCTGTTATCATTATTATAGACATGCTGTCCTGTTTCCATCTACCATCCACCTGCTTTGCAGAGTGTTCATTCACATGGATCAACTTTAGTAATATTTTATAAACCCATATGTGGCATATAATTATTTTTTATAAATAGGGCTTATCAGATGATACTTTGAGTCCATTTGGGATGTCAGTATTTTGACAAGTATTCTACTCATATCCCATCTGATAATGATGTTTGTTTACTATTGCTAGCCACTGAGAAATTGCATCTTATGTGAAGTTGTTCCTCCTCAAGTCATCTTCTTGCTGTGCATATTTTTATCTTGTATTTTTTATACTTTTCAATAAAGATTTTTCAATATAAGATGTTGTAGTTCTTTATAGGTTTTGTTGGTTCACTGCGAACTACATCGGTATTGTGATCACATAGATCAATTTTTCAGGTTTGAAAAAAGAAAACTGTCAAAATATTTGAATGTATCCAACACACAAACATTATTTAAATTATAGATCTTTTTCTGATGACACCTACCCTTTACAATACCAGCCGTACACTATGTGCACTTAACATCAGACCCTTAAACAATTCCCCGCCAACATCATTGATAGCTTTGCTTCCTCTTTTTGAATGCTTAGGTATACTTCAGCTATAAAAAGCTCCAAAAGGTGCATACATTTAGGATTTTTCTTTAAGGGAATCTGTCAGTAGGATCAACCCTGCCAAGCCGTCTGTATGGAAATGTAGGTTATAAGAAGCTGAATAAAAAGATACCTTGATATCTGCAATCTGATGTCTTATTCCTGAGAACGCTACGTTTTTCTCACATGCAAAAATGAGCTCTAAGATCTATGGGCCCAAACACAGATCTGCGTGAGAAGACTACATTACCAGTATGATCCAAGTAATGACTGACACTTTGCTTTCATAATCACTTATAACTACACACAGTTCAGCTAACACTGTTCAGCAGAAATGCAACCTACTATTGTATTGTCCTTTAGCTTCCATCTGATAGGCAGCCATCGGGAGTGGGGAGAGGGGTAGGGCAGTACAGCGGAGCTGACATCACTAGGAGAAGACAACTGCAACTGTGTTTGTAATGAGACAAAGTTAAACTCGGCTGTACTGTGGTACTATGATATCTCTGCTGTACAGTTCTGATCTCATTGCAGAGCTGTGTGTGATTATGAGCGCAGACTGTTGGTCATTACATTGTTAAAGTCCCTTTTCATATAAAATAAGCTCTGGTGGCAGATTTTCAGGGAGATCTCTGCCCTGCCCATAGATCCCAACAGCTGATTTATTTATATATAAAATAATTTTTCTGGAATAAAACTTTGGACCGCAGATATCAAGTCATCATTTAATTCCACTTTCTATGACCTTACATGCTATGTAGGCTGCTTAGGAACGTTAATCCTAGTAACAGATTCCCTTTAACTTAGTTTCCTGGTCTGAAAATTAGTATGATAAAATAATAGTTTGCTATCACCCAAGCGATCGTTCTCCGTTTTTCCTTGAGCTTGAATGGCTACAGAAGATCGGTGCTCAATTAAAAGCCATTGAATGAAGCCTAAGATATTTTTCAGCCAATTCTTTGAAATAAAAACTATATTATTGCCTCCAGAATAGTCCATAGCTCTTAATTCTAATGCTTATTTTTTTTTCTTAATAAAAGGCTCTTCTCTGTTAGTTTATATAATTGTACAATTCTTTCTTTTCTCAATTCATTTTTGATCATGTCTGTCATTTTAATTTCCTTTTGGGCATTTATTCCAAAATTGAAAGATGAAGTTTGAATGGTCCAGCAGTGTTTTGTACTTTGGCTCAGCAGATGCATGATCCATACAAATGTCAGGTATTTGGCAGTCATCTAGGGAATTCATGGTTCAGTCCTCATCATTCTTTCTTCAGAAGCTTCCTCCTCCAAGTTACAAATGCTATAGTTTAAAGAGCAAACAAAAATGTTTGCAATCCGACGATTTCCACTCACTCATAGGCTTGAATGGGTGTGCGCCATCCGATGTACACTAACAATCGCAGCATGCTGGAATTTTTTTTTCTCTTGCAGATCGGCACTGCCCTATGGTATAACATTGGACAAAATAATAAATATTAAAAAAAAAAAAAAATACAAAAAACAGCTAGCACTCAGTCCAATGTATACACCGGTATGAGCGCAGCCTTCATCTGAAAAGATCTGGACATGAGTTCTTCTTCTGTTTCTCTTGATAAGTGCAAATGTTACTTAATGGGAGAAATTGAACTTCTAACATTGATTTTGAGAAAATTTGCATTGAGATGCAAAAACGTAAATTTACTTTAAAAAAAATGATCTTGGTGTTACTTAAGGTGGAACAATAAGTAGTGTGGTACATTAATGCAAAATTGCTCATCTTTTGCACAAAAATGGCAGCAGGTGGTTTAGACTGACGAGTCACTATGTGATGTGAAGTATTTGTTTTTTTTTTACAGAAGGCAGCTTGTTTGCTGAAGGGCTGGGGTGCTTTATAATAATGATTGCAGGCAACATTGAAGAATGATGGAGATTCTTTGCAAGTTTGTTGCTTCATTTCAACAAATGGAGTTGATGATTTTTGGTTAGGATTAATGGTGCTGAGAAATAGGGTACCGTCACACTTTAGCGATGCTCCAGCAATCCCACCAGCGATCTGACCTGGTCAGGATCGCTGGTGCGTCGCTACATGGTCGCTGGTGAGCTGTCAATCAGGTAGATCTCACCAGTGACCAGCCCCCAGCCAGCAGTGAGCGTGGAAGCGATGCTGCGTTTGGTAACTAAGGTAAATATCGGGTAACCAAGCAAAGCACTTCGCTTGGTTACCCGATATTTACCTTGGTTACCAGCGCACATCGCTTAGCGCTGGCTCCCTACACTCCTAGCCAGAGTACACATCAGGTTAATAAGAAAACCGCTTTGCTTATTTACCCGATGTGTACTCCGGCTACGTGTGCAGGGAGCCGGCACTGGCAGCCTGAGAGCAGCGGACGCTAGTAAACAAGGTAAATATCGGGTAAGCAAGCAAAGCACTTCGCTTGGTTACCCGATATTTACCTTGGTTACAGCTTACCGCAGGCTGTCAGAAGCCGGCTCCCTGCTCCCTGCACATTCAGATTATTGCTCTCTCGCTGTCAAACACAGCGATGTGTGCTTCACAGCGGGAGAGCAACGTCCAAAAAATGAACCAGCACTGTGTGTAACGAGCAGTGATTTCACAGCAGGGGCCAGATCGCTGCTCAGTGTCACATTGCATATGCAAAATCGTACCTATTTTCATCCAGGAGAGTAGGACGATTGCTGTCCGTATGGTCCGTGTGCGATGGGAGTGCAATACGAGTGTGTGTGAGATTTTTTTTTTTTTCTCGCCTAATATCTGTATGACATGCATTTTTTTTCTCAGCAGCTATTATTCTACAGTTATTTACAGTGTTGAATGCTACAATTAGTTACTGGACCATTTACAGTGTCATATGCTACAGAATGATAATTTTTTGTAAAAGACAGCACATGGATGTGCCATCCATTTTTTCCCCACACACCCATAGACTTGCAATGGGGAGTCTCGTCCGATAGATGAGTGCAATCTCAGCATGCTGCAGGTTTTTTCTCTGTCTGCTTAGAGTTGAGGAGAAACTCACAGATCTGCTCTTCCTCGTTTACTAACATTGGTCTGAGTTGCAATGCAGGATTCCTGTAAATGATCATATGGCCCACATAGAGCCCTTATCACAAAATCATCGAGTATACATACATGGTGCAGCAGCACACTGCAACTAATGAATACATGATTTCCAATATCGCTTTAAACATTTAAATTCCAAAATACTTAGCGTTTTTTGATCAAAAAGATCAAAGCGCAAAAGCTTTTTTTTTTCTTTGTTGTAGTAACATCTTCAAGTATGACTGGGATTATATGAGATGTAAGTTTGCACAAAGCCTATTTACAGAAGATCTGTGGTTACGTTTCCAACATGTGTGGAACAACCTCCCTATTGAGTATGTAATGCCACCATATGTAATACAGCCCACAGCCACGTATCAAATGACCATCATGTGTGATACAGCCTGCAGTGTAACGTATCTAATGCACATCATGTGTTACAGCCCACAGAAACGTATATCTAATTCCAGCGCGAGAAGTTGATGGAGCAGGAATCACACACAAAACTACTTCTCCCATAGAAGTGGGGGCACACATTATACTACTTTCATAGAAGTGGGTGGAGTTGAACCAAATATTCACTAGTGCTCCCATAGAAGTGGGTGGAGTTGAACCAAACATTCACTAGTGCTCCCATAGAAGTGGGTGGAGTTGAACCAAACATTCACTAGTGCTCCCATAGAAGTGGGTGGAGTTGAACCAAACATTCACTAGTGCTCCCATAGAAGTGGAGCAGGGATCACACTACTGTTCCCATCATATGTCATGCACAACACTGAATCCTGTATCAAATCCCATGATATGTGATACAGGACGCGTATCTAACCCCAATGTATCATACAGCGAGCAGCACCAACTAACAGTTTCGTTGTTGTCCACCATCCTTCAGGACGCTATCTACATCTGAGTATGACTTCGCAGTTACCAAAAAAATGGCTCTGCACAGTGATGGAGAAGGGGAGGGAAGGCGTGACATCACACACGTGAGCAGACCCTGCCCACTTTTACTGCACTCGTAATGTGAAGTATTAGTATATACCTGTTTTCCATGGCAATTATTAGCAGCTGCTCCCTCTGGTGTTTTAACAGTGTAAAATATCAATCTTTTTAAATATATTTTTATACCATTGAAAAAAAATGTTAACCACTTTAACACTGTTTATCATTTTCGCTTTTTTTTCCCGTTATTCCAAGAGCCATACATTTTTTATTTTTCTATCAATTTTGCCATATGAGGACTTGATTTTTGTGGGACAAGCTGTACTTTTGACTGAAACCTTTAGTTTTACCATATAGTGTACTGTAAAACGGGGGGAAAAAATCCAAGTGCGACGAAATTGCAAAAACAAAGTGCAATTCCACTATTATTTTGGGGGTTCTATTTACTATGGTCAAAACTTGGTAAAAGTGAACTGGCATTATGATTCCGCAGGTCAGTACAGGTTCGTAAATACAGTGCCTTGCGAAAGTATTCACCCCCCTTCAATTTTTCACCACATTTCAGGCTTCAAACATAAAGATAAAAATGTTAATGTTATGGTGAAGAATCAACAACAAGTGGGACACAATTGTGAAGTTGAACGAAATGTATTGCTTATTTTAAACTTTTATAAACAATAATAAACTGAAAATTGGGGCGTGCAATATTATTCGTCCCCTTTAAGTTAATACTTTGTAGCGCCACCTTTTGTTGCAATTACAGCTGCAAGTCGCTTGGGGTATGTCTCTATCAGTTTTGCACATCGAGAGACCGTCCCAGTCTCAGGTCTTTTGCAGACTCCAACAGGTTTTCTTCAAGAATGGTCCGGTATTTGGCTTCATCCATCTTCCCATCAATTTTAACCATCTTCCCTGTCCCTGCTGAAGAAAAGCAGGCCCAAACCATGATGCTGCCACCGCCATGTTTGACAGTGGGGATTTTGTGTTTAGGGTGATGAGCTGCGTTGCTTTTACGCCAAACATATCATTTGGCATTGTGCCCAAATAGTTTGATTTTGGTTTCATCTGACCAGAGCACCTTCTTCCACATATTTGGTGTGTCTCTCAGGTGGCTTGTGGGAAACTTTAAACAACACTTTTTATGGATATCTTTGAGAAATGGCTTTCTCCTTGCCACTCTTCCATAAAGGCCAGATTTGTGTAGTGTACGACTGATTGTTGTCTGATGGACAGACTCTCCCACCTCAGCTGTAGATCTCTGCAGTTCATCCAGAGTGATCATGGGCCTCTTGGCTGCATTTCTGATCAGTTTTCTCCTTGTTTGAGATGAAAGTTTGGATGGATGGCCGTTTCTTGGTAGATTAGACCTTAGCCACATTGAGGCCTATTTTAGACCCATGGTAAGGTTTTAATATTAGAGAGTGTAGGTACTATCCCAACTGGGTACACCTTGGCGTTGGTGCGATAGCTTTATGCTTTTTATGATCAAAAAACAGTGTTTACTAAGTACCATGTATACCATCTCATACTCCAGCTCACTTTTTTGGGGTTTTTTTGTATTTTTTTTTTTGTTTTTGTTTTTTTTTGTTTGTTTTTATGTTTTTTTGTTTTTACGTTTCTTGGTAGATTTGCAGTGGTCTGATACTCCTTCCATTTCAATATGATCACTTGCATCATGCTCCTTGGGATGTTTAAAGTTTTGGAAATCTTTTTGTAACCAAATCCGGTTTTAAACTTCTCCACAACAGTATCACGGACCTGACTGTTGTGTTCCTTGGTGTTCATGATGCTATCAGTGCTTTAAACAGAACACTGAGACTATCACAGAGCAGATGCATTTATACAGAGACTTGATTACACACAGGTGGATTATATTTATCCTCAATGAATTTCTGAAGTGAGTTTGCTGCACTGAAAGTAAAAGGGTACAAATAATATTGCACGCCCCACTTTTCAGTTATTTATTTTTTTAAAAAGTTTAAAATAAGCAAAAAATTTCGTTCAACTTCACAATTGTGTCCCACTTGTTGATTCTTCACCATAACATTAACATTTTTATCTTTATGTTTGAAGCCTGAAATGTGGGAAAAGGTTGAAAGATTCAAGGGGGCCAAATAATTTTGCAAGGCACTGTACCAAACATACATAGTTTTACTTTTATCTGAGTGGTGAAAAAAAATTCAGAAGATTGTAAAAAAAAAAAAAAAAAAGAATATCGCTTTTGTTGTCTTTTTCCAAGACCTGTAGCGTTCTCACTTTTTTGAGATCTGGGGCTGCATGATGGCTTATTTTTTTACATCTTGAGCTGCTGTTTTGAATTGCTATTTTTGCATAGATGTAATGTATCACCTGTTATTGCATTTTTTTTTTTTTTTACAAACTTTGAATTTTTATTGAAATTTTCATTTTACATACATAAAATAAAATGTAAAATTCACAATTCTTAAGACACATGTCCCCAAAGAAGATAAAAACCACAAATTATGTTGCAATACCTAGTGATAGTATACCATGCTACCACTCCTACCCCACAACCGTGAGTGACCCCAAGCTGTAGGGTGGAGCCGCTGCGACCCGAGGGACATCTTACTAATGGTAGTGATTGCCAGATAATACCAATATGAATCAATAAACTTCAAAACTAGACAAACAGTGACAAGACAGGTGAGGAGGGTTAAGAGGGGAGAGGAGAAGTAGGGGGGAAGAGGAAGGGGTTTCAGAAGTCCACACCCCTTCCATAGGGCCCATAGGCTCCAGTCTCACAGATCCTCCTGACCCGCAAAGTAGTGCCATGGTGCCCATACAGCCTGTAAAGGGTCTACTGTGTCGTTCAATAGTGCTGTGAGATGTTCCATGCGTCTAACATCCAGTAATCTATACTTGAGGCACTGGAGTGAGGGTGTCCCTGGCTGCCTCCAATTCTTTGCAATTAAAGAAGTTGTCCAGTTACCAAAACTGATTTTTTTTTTCTGACAAATCTTGCTAATATGTGCCCCTCAACACATCTATTATGTTTTTTCAGCAAAATTACCTTTTATTGTGCACTAGCAGCACACGGTCATTGCTGGCTCCAGCTCTGATGGGGTTAATCTCTCCTCTGACTTCCTGTGTTCAGTTCCTACAAGTCCCAGAATTCTTTGTGGCTCTAGGGCGGTGTCTGGCTTATCTAACACACCCACTGTGTCTAATACACCCACTCTGCTCCCACCCAAACCCTCCTCCCTGCCTCTTCCCTGTGGATGCACTGAGATCAATCATACAGAGACAGCAGCAGCTCTACACAGCCAGGGGAAGAAAGTGTGTGTGCGTATATACAGTGTATGTGTATATACAGTGTGTGTGCGTATATACAGTGTGTGTGTGTATATATACAGTGTGTATGTGTGTGTGTATGTCATACTCACCTGTCTGCAGGGTCCCGGTGCCATGCCTGCTTCCAGCCCCTGTCTGGGTACCGCCGCTCTGGCTGTGTGCAGTCTCCCCGGGGCACGTACGAAGCTTGCAGGACCTCGCGGTGGATCACCTGATGCAGTCACCTGACGCATCAGCTGATCGATTCTCGTGGTGTCGCCGGCTTTTTCGCGCCCGGCCGGCGATCAGCTGATCCTGCCGTCAGGGGACTTCATCAGCTGATTACCGGCAGCTGCTGCAGTGATGGGCCAGGATCAGACTCCCCTGCAGGAGCTACCGGTAATCAGCACAGACGTGAGTATTTATTTATTTATTTATTTATTTTTTGCACTGATGCTTCAGCTGATTGTATAATCGGCTTTTATACAATCAGCTGATGTGTCATGTGATTCACGTAGTTTAACCTGACACATCATCTGATCGCTCTGCCTTCCAGCAAACCGATCAGATGATATTGGATCCGGATTGGACGGCGCGGGACCCTAACCCAGGATTACTGCGGAGGGGGGTTTATTTCAATAAAGATGGAGTCACTAATTGTGTTGTGTTTTATTTCTAATAAAAATATTTTTCTGTGTTGTGTTTTTTTTTTTTATCATTACTAGAAATTCATGGTGGCCATGTCTAATATTGGCGTGACACCATGAATTTCGGGCTTAGGGCTAGCTGATAAGATACAGCTAGCCCTAACTCCATTATTACCTAGCTAGCCACCCGGCATCAGGGCAGCTGGAAGAGTTGGATACAGCTCCAGAAGATGGCGCTTCTATGAAAGCGCCATTTTCTGGGGTGGCTGCGGACTGCAATTCGCAGTGGGGGTGCCCAGAAAGCTTGGGCACCCTTCACTGTGGATTCCAATCCCCAGCTGCCTAGTTGTACCCGGCTGGACACTAAAATTAGGCGAAGCTCACGTCATTTTTTTTTTAAAATTATTTCATGAAATTCATGAAATAATTAAAAAAAAAAGGGCTTCTCTATATTTTTGGTTCCTAGCTGGGTACAATTAGGCAGCTGGGGGTTGGGGGCAGCCCGTACCTGCCTGCTGTACCCGGCTAGCATACAAAAATATGGTGAAGCCCATGTCATTTTTTTTTTCTTTTTGGGTAAAAAACTGCATACAGTCCTGGATGGAGGATGCTGAGCCTTGTAGTTCTGCATCTGCTGTCTGCTCTCCTGCATACACTAGTGAATGGAGGATGCTGAGCCTTGTAGTTCTGCAGCTGCTGTCTGCTCTCCTGCATACAATGAACATTTTGAATAAGGAAATGACATCAGACCTTTTTTTTTTTTTTTTCATCAACAATCTTTAATGGCATTGTGCACTGATTAAAAACGCAGTGAGCAAAAACGCAGCAAAAAGGCACCAAATCGCGGCAAAAACGTGACATGCAGCACCACAGGTGACAGAGCAGAGCAAGTTGGTGACATGCTCTGCTCTGACACATAGTGTGCTGCATGTCACTGTATCCACTCTGGGACTTGTTGTGCAGGTGACCGGATGATACATGTCACTAACTGCCCCACTCTGTGATTTCTGCTGCATAGTACCAACTGTATACACTCTCACCTGCACAACAAGTCCCATAGTGGAGACAGTTAGTGACATGTAGCATCCGGTCACCTGCACAACAAGTACCAGAGTGGAGAAAGATAGTGACATGCAGCACACTACGTGTCAGAGCAGAGCATGTCACTGTCTCCACTCCGCTGACCTCACAGCCCGTACACGCTGCGATGGATGCAGGGGGACACAGAACAAGTAATCGGCCGACACTGGAGTCATCTGATTACTTGGGATGAATTGAGCAGTAAAATGCTCTGGTGCTCGATGGGCGAAGCTCATGCCGATTTTTTTTAAAAAAAATTCATTAAAAATAAAAAAACAAAAAAAATCACATTGTTTGTGGACTCCCCTCTGCATTTTCTATTGCTAAGGGTAACCAAAGCAGCTACTGGCTGCTAGCCCCCGCTGCTTGGTGTTACTTTCACTGGCAATAGAAATGCAGGGAAGCATTTTTTTTTTATAAAGGTTTTTCCCTGAAAACGTTTTTAAGAAAATGACGTGGGCTTCGCCATATTTTTGTATGCTAGCCAGGTACAGCAGGCAGCTACGGGCTGCCCCCAACCCCCAGCTGCCTAGTTGTACCCGGCTGGGAACCAAAAATATAGAGAAGCCCCTTTTTTTTCATGAATTTCATGAAATAATTAAAAAAAAAAAAAAATGATGTGGGCTTCACCAAATTTTTGAGTCCAGCCAGGTACAACTAGGCAGCTGGGGATTGGAATCCACAGTGCAGGGTGCCCAAACTTTCTGGGCACCCCCACTGCGAATTGCAGTCCGCAGCCACCCCAGAAAATGGCGCTTTCATAGAAGCGCCATCTTCTGGAGCTGTATCCAACTCTTCCAGCTGCCCTGATGCCGGGTGGCTAGCTATGTTTTACCAGCTGGTATAAAGCCCGAGATTCTTAATGTCAGGCCAAGTTTAACCTGGCCATTAAGAATCTCCAACAAAGGTTTTTTTTTTTTTAAAAAAAAAAAAGACATCACACAGAGAAAAATACTTTATTAGAAATAAATACACAGACACAGGTAGGGACTCCATGTTTATTACTCCCTCTCACCCCTCCACGATGGAGAGATTTCTGTACTGACCATGCCAGGAGAGAGCGAGGAAAAGAGAGTGAGCGGGGGGGAGAAGAGAGAGAGGGGGGAGAAGAGAGAGAGGGGGGGGAGAAGAGAGAGAGGGGGGAGAAGAGAGAGAGAGGGGGGGAGAAGAGAGAGTGGGGGGGAGAAGAGAGAGTGGGGGGGAGAAGAGAGAGGGGGGGAAGAGAGAGAGGGGGGGAGAAGAGAGAGAGGGGGGGAGAAGAGAGAGAGGGGGGAGAAGAGAGAGAGGGGGGAGAAGAGAGAGAGAGGGGGGGAGAAGAGAGAGAGGGGGGGAGAAGAGAGAGAGAGGGGGGGAGAAGAGAGAGAGGGGGGGAGAAGAGAGAGAGGGGGGGAGAAGAGAGAGAGGGGGGAGAAGAGAGAGAGAGGGGGGGAGAAGAGAGAGAGAGGGGGGAGAAGAGAGCGAGGGGGGAGAAGAGAGCGAGGGGGGGAGAAGAGAGGGGGGGAAGAAGAGAGAGGGGGAGAAGAGAGAGAGAGGGGGGGAGAAGAGAGAGAGGGGGAGAAGAGAGAGAGAGGGGGGAGAAGAGAGAAGAGGGGAGAAGAGAGAGAGGGGAGGGAGAAGAGAGAGAGAGGGGGGAGAAGAGAGAAGGGGGGAGAAGAGAGAGAGGGGAGGGAGAAGAGAGAGAGAGGGGGGGAGAAGAGAGTGGGGAAAGAAGAGGGGGGGCAGAGGTGCTCTGTCACCAACTGTCTCCACTCTGTGACTTGTGGTGCAGGTGACAGAGTGCAGACAGTTGGTCCCATGCAGCAGGACAGATGGCAGAGCACAGCGGTGACATGCCTGTCAGTGTCTTGCTGCTGGGAGGAGCCCATGATCACACTGCCCGACACCGGCCGCTCTCCTGACATCGCAGCAGAGCGGGCGGGTGGACAGTGTGATCACATACTTACGTGCAGGGGGGGATTCAGCTGAAGAACCCCCCCCTGTACTGCACACTGGCGCCCCGTGCCTCACCATCTGCAGGACGCCACACTGACGTCCTCCGGATCCTCCCCTCGATGCTGAGCTGTGACGTGCGGTAGTCACCGCCCACAGCCCTGTCACTCAATCTGAGTTGCGCCGGCATCCTGTGACGTACCCGTCTTGTTTGAGAGCCCGGAAATGCCGGGACGTCAGAGGATGCCGGCGGCCACAGCTCCAGGGGGGTCATGTGACAGGGGGGGGCTATGAGCGCTATGCTGCCGCTCAGTGCCAGAAATGGAAATACAAGCCAATGGAGAAAATACCTAGAATTGTAAGTAGAACTTCGACAGAAAATAAAAAAAATGGGTGAACCACCCCTTTAAGCATCTGGCCGCCGTAAGGATGTGGGACAAAAGCCTAGAGGCCGTTTTTTCCCATTCCCAAGACCAAGAACATAGATCTATATATAAAGTACTTTGTGAATAAACCCTCTAACTTGCTCCCAGAAGGGAACTATCCCTGGACAGGACCAGAATATGTGTAGAATGGTGCCCCTGCCTCCCCCGCATCTCCAGCAACAAGCCGGTATGGAGGGGTCTATGCCATGAAGGAAGTCTGGAGTGTGGTACCAAAATAGCAACATTTTATAGATATTTTCCTTATATAGTGTGCATATTGATGTCTTGGCAGCGATGCCCCAGATTACTGCCCATTCCTGAGGAAGTACCCGCCTTCCCAATAGAGACTCCCATTTCCGCATGTATGGAAAGACCCCTCAGGCCCCTACCGTGGCTCAGAAAGCAATATGTAAATTTCCGAAATCAGTCCCTTAGTGTCAGTGCCCCTTCTGCAAATTTTCGCAAAGTCTGTGGGAATCGAGGCCCCCGCCCTGCCAAACAAGGAGCCAGCCAAGTCTCTGATCTGCAGATATTGAAAAAACTCGATTAGAGAGAGAAATTTTATCTCTGAGATACTCAAAGGAATGGATCTGCATTGTGCTTCCATCTATAATATCTGCAAATCTGAATAGACCTGCCTTGAGCCAGGGGTGCACCATATCCGGCTCCAGGCTACTCGGGAGCAAGGGTTGGTATATGAAGGACACCAGAGGAGAGCAGGAGGACCCCAGAGGAAATCTAATACAAAATGCCCAGAGGTCCTTAGTGAACTGCATCGGTCCAAGAAGAGGGGGAAGCGAATCGTACCGGGCCGGGGGCCACAGGAGCGCATTTGGGTGTATAGGCACCAGCCAAAGTTTTTCAATCTCATTCCACCTGTTGTATGCCCAGAGGAACACCTAACAGGGGATCCTCCTAAGATGAGCCACCCCGTAGTATTTTAGAATGTCCGGGACAGAAAGCCCACCCCTGTTTCTACGAGCCATCAACACCTCACTGGCCACCCTATGGAGTTTGTTACACCAAATGAATCTAAGGATAGCTGCTTGAAGGGACTTTAGCTCCTTCATTGGCACCTTGACCGGGAGGGTTTCAAAGAAATATAATAATTTGGGGAGCAAGCTCATTTTGACCGCCGCAATGCGCCCCAACCACGAGAGAGGTAGGGGTAACCATTTGCTCAAAAGGGTTCTCAGCTCTCGTAAAACAGGGGGGGGGAGTTAGGGTTGTAGAGGGAATCATAATAAGATGTTAAGTTTCCCCCTAGGTACCTGATCGCATCTGACTTCAAACGGAACTTAAAATTCAAACTCAGATAATCCAGGGCCACCGGGTCGAGGTTCAAGGGCATTGCTTCCGTTTTACTAGAATTGATCTTATACCCTGAAAGGCTCCCCTACCTACCCAAGGTGCTCATTAAAATTGGAAGGGAGACATGGATGTTAGTAAGTGTGATGAGCACATTGTTGGCAAAAAGCGAGATTTTAAACAGTTTTTTCCTGACCAGGACCCCCAAGATGTCTGGGTTCCTCCTGACCGAGGCCACAAGGGGCTCTATGCATAGCGCAAAAAGAAGGGGGGACAGGGGGCACCCCTGTCTGGTGCCGTTGGAGATGATAAAAGGCTTAGAGATATGGAGGGGAAGTTTGATAGAGGCAGTAGGGGCGCTATACAGGGACTTTAAGGCCCGCATAAAGCCACCCGAGATCCCAAAGATCTCCAGTGTCTTAAAGAGAAAAGGCGATCAAAAGCCTTCTCCGCATCAAGACTCAACACCAGCGCCCGTTGCTTCGTCCGATTTGCCACATCCACCAAGTCTATGACCTTCCTGGTGTTGTTCCCCTGCTAACGGCAAGGGACAAAACCCACCTGGTCTTTATGCACGAGTTGGGGCAACCAACGATTAAGCCTGGTCGCCAAGAGCTTGGTGAACATCTTCAAATCGGAGTTCAAAAGGGCTATTGTTCTATAATTAGCACAGTCCAGTGGGTCCCTGGGTGGCTTGGGCAGGAGGATTAAATGGGAGTGTAGCATGGATGAAGGGATAGGGTCTCCCTGTAGGAAGGAATTAAACAAGGCAGCCATGTGTGGGAGGAGGTCCGCCGCAAACACCTTGTAATAAAAATAAGTAAAACCGTCCGGCCCGGTGACTTCCCGTGATGCAGGGCCTCCAGAACTTGCTCCAGTTCCTCTATAGTAATCGCCTCATTCAAAACCGCGGCTGCTCCGCAAAGCAATGAAGGGAGCTCAAGGGTCGAAAAATAGTCCCCCAGTGCCCCAGCCCCATGTGAAGCCATGCCCGTGGGGACCGGAAGATTATAAAGTTTGTTGTAATAATTGAAAAAATGTCAGCTATTGAAGCGGGGTGATAATGGATAATGCCCTTTTCGTCGTGCAGAGCCTGAGAGCATGAGGATATAGCGCGCTCCTTAAGTTGCCAAGCGAGTAAAGTGTGAGCCTTATTACCCCTTTCATAATATCTTTGTTTGGAAAAGGTTAGTAATTTTTCTGCTCTACCAATTGCCAAGTCTCTCAACTTTTCCCTGAGGCTGATGACTCTCCTAAGAACAGTCAGTGAAGGGACGGCCGCCAGTCTCCTCTCCTGTTCCTTAAGATGGGCCATTATAGCGTCCCGCTGGCTTGTGGCACTCCTCTTAGCCCTGGCGCCCTCCCTAATGCAGAGTCCCCTCATCACCACCTTGTGAGCCTCCCACAGTGTTGCCGGTGACGTGACCGTGCCCATGTTCAGCTGAAAGAATTCGACCAGCTGCTTATTTAAAGAGGCCCTAATGCCGGGATCTTTGATTAGAGATTAATTAAGGTGCCAATGATGGGGCCTAGGTCGAGGACCATCCTTCTTGAAATCCACTATGAGAGGGGAATGATCTGACCACGTAATAGAGCCCATTTCCACCCTCTCAAGGCGCCCCAGCAGCTGTGAGTCAATGAATAAATAGTCAATTCTGGTGTGCGTCTGATGTGGATGCGAATAAAAGGAAAAGGCCCTCTCTCTCGGGTTGTCCACCCTCCAAGCGTCGTATAAAGCCTCTGATCTAATGAGCCTACGAAAGTCCCAGGACAAATTTCTCAGAGTACCCGATGGAGGACGTCGGCTACCTCCGAAAAAGGGATGTTCAAGTTGCCCCCCAACACTGTCGAGACCGGTGCTAGTCCGCCTATCACTTTTAGTATTTTCTTAAGAAAGCGTATCTGCCCTTCATTAGGTGCGTAAATGTTTGCCAGTATGTGCGGGGATCCCCCAGTTGGCCCTCTAGTATCACATATCTACCCTCTGGATCGCAATGAGAACCCGTAATTTGTAGAGGACAACTAGAGGATATTAAAATAGCAACTCCCCCCCTCTTGGAGCCTGAGTGAGCCGAGTAATGGGTGGAAAAGTGGTGGGACGCAAATTTGAACGTGTTTGATTCCACAAAGTGTGTTTCTTGTATAAAGGGTATGTCCGCACCTGATATTTTCAGTTCCTGTAACAGCAGTTTCCTCTTACGGGGTGAGTTCAGACCCTTTACGTTAAGAGAGATAATGCGGGCCATATCTAAAACATAGAAAGGAGAAAAAGCCAGCGGAACAACCATACCATCGGGGACATGACCTCCCCTGTGTAGCCGCCAGAGAAGACGGTCCATGCGACAGAGGGCCACAGCTCCCAAGGACTCTAGAAGAGGCGGTACCTGAAAGGACACATAAGGAAAAGACATCGGGGAGAGGGGAGGACAAGGACAAACATTAAAATAAACATGAATTGAGAACATTAACCAAAATGCATTAACCTAAAGCCCGCTTTACACACTACAATGTATCTTACGATGTTTTGGCGGGGTCACGTCGTAAGTGACGCACATCTGGCATCGTAAGGTACATTGTAGTGTGTAACAGCTCCGTGCGATTGCGAATGAACGGTAAAACGTTCATCGCACGCATGTCGTTCATTCCTCATGGATTGAACGTCAGGTTGTTCATCGTACCCGGGGTAACACACATCGCAGTGTGTGACACCCTGGGAACGATGAACAGATCTTACCAGCGTCCTGCAGCTCCTGGCCCACTATGCGGAAGGAAGGAGGTGGGCGGGATGTTTACGTCCCGCTCATCTCCGCCCCTCTGCTTCTATTGGCCGGCTGCCGCGTGACGTCGATGTGACGTCGATGTGACGCCGAACGTCCCTCCCACTCCAGGAAGTGGACGTTCGCCGCCCACATCGAGGTCGTATGGACGGGTAAGTACGTGTGACGGGGGTTAATCGTTTGTGCGGCACATTTAACAAAATTGAACGTGCCACACATACGATGGGGGAGGTTACGATCGCATACGATATCGTATGCAGAATCGTAACATGTAAAGCAGGCTTTAGTCATAGATAACCGGGGGGTCAATCTGGAAGGGAGAGACCTGGAGGGAAGCTCCTCAGCCCAAGAGAGCCACCCACCTCACTCCCCAGTAGCCCTCCCAAGAGGGGTGGTCAAGGAAAAAAGGAGAAAAACCATCAACCACTAGCTCCAACTAGGGGACCAAACCTCCGCCAACCCCCGTGCCCCCCACGGCACTATTGTGGCTACCCCCCCCCCCCCCCGACGCAGCCCGAAGGGCTCTGAGGGCTGCAAATGACAAAATGGACAGTCAGAGGCTTGCAGTAGACATATCGTACCACTGGAACTCAGAGGATAGAAGGAACAGGCACCAACCAGGCTAAGGAGTGTCCTCAACGGTGACCCGGGGAGGAGAGCTACCCGCGGTCCCTACCTCCTCTCCCCCCGAAGCCCCCCGGCCTCCACCCCCCCACCGGAGGTGGCCCCTACAACCTTTTGCAAATCCCAATCTGGGATACGGACCGCCGGAATGTCCAGTGCTTCATAGAACAGGGTGGATTTACCCCCTCTGCGCGCTAGCGCAAACGGGTAACCCCAGCGGTATGGAACCTGGTGCTCCATCAGGCTCGTGAGGAGGGGTTTAAGGTGCCTTCATTTCTGGAGTGTGATGCGAGAGAGGTCCAGGAAAAGCTGGATCTCCTTTCCATTGAACACAGGTGCCTTGCATCTAATTCTAGCCTAATTCTAGCCTTAGCCATGATCAGTTCTTTTGTGGAGAAGTCGTGAACGCAACAAATGATGTCCCGGGGTTGGGTGGATAAATTCTTCAGTTGTAAAGCCCTGTGTGCTCTGTCCAGTTTGATTATGTTAGAACGGGGAGCGGCCAATATTTCATTGAAGATGGATTGTAGTATGGAACCTGTGTCCTCGGGTCCATCTGACTCCGAGGATCACCCTCACACAAACATTGCAACGGCGCCCTCTATTGTCAAGATCCTCTATGTGATACTGCATGTCCCCCATAATTTTTTGTTGAGATGTTGCCAGCTTGTGTAACTCTGATACATGGGATCTGGTGATGTCATGTTCTTTCTCCACAAATTCAATTCTGCCAGACAATTGCTGCAAATCTCTCCTCACTTCAGTTATTTCTGACCTGCAAGTTGCTTTGACCTCATGAGGCATTGAAAGTCCTCTTTAGAAGGAAGTTTACTGATGATGTCATGCATGTCCTTATCGGAGATCATGCATTTAAATTGTGCTCCTGCAGTGATAGACGCTGGAGCTTTAATCTGGCGCTAGGGAAGCTGGGGAGGGTGATCTCCACACTGTGGCCCTGAGGGGGAAAGCAGGCTGCCCCATCCCATGGGATCTCCAGCTGCAGCTGCAGTCCCTTCTTCACCCGGCTGGGGAAGGGGGTTGTCACCCGACCCCCACCTTATCTCCCATTACATGCTCCTGTGCCTGTTGCTGCGGTGCCTGAGAATCCAATGCAGCGCAGGGCCACCGGGCCAAGGCATCCCTCGGCGGAACTGCTGCAGCGTCTCCTCCATTCCCCCCTGCATCCCCGCTCACCATCTCCTCCTCCTCCTCCTCCTGCTGCTGCTGCTTAGCGGGATGGGCCGCTACCTCCATTTCTCCTCCACGCTCCTGGCAAGATGGCGTCCGGGCCTCCCCTGGACCCTGTTCCAGGCCCAGGAAGGCATCCAGCGCCGTGGTGTGCTGCGGGGGGGGGCAACCGGTGCCTGCTGCGTCGGTTTAATCCTCCGGGGTCCCATCCTGAGAGCCGGTGGATGAGTTTATGCTTATGGAAAATGCTGATTTAGCTGCGGGTCAGCGGGAGCTCCTCTTCCCCACGTCCTCTCAGCTCTGCATCCTGGACACACACCCCTGTTATTGCATTTTAATTTAATGATGTTAAGATGATGGTATCCGAAGATGGTATCGCTACCAACAGGCGGAGCGGGCCCTGGGAAGGATGATGAGGGGAGTAGTGATGGCGATGGCCTTTGGCGCCAAAATTCGGGGCGCCGGTAATAAGAGTCCGAGTCAAATGCTGCGGTTCCAAGTGTCTTTACCCACTCTTTGTGCCGCACGCCCGGGTAGTACTGGTCACCCGCTGGGATGTGCCCCGTCGACCTCGAACAAGTTAGAAGCAGTCACCAGTGTTTGAAAGAAGAAAGTCCTTTTTCAGAGTTGCCCTTCCAGCCATGAGGAACCTGGGCTGAGCGCTTCGCTCCAAGCTGCAGGCCCCGTGAAGAGAAGAGAAGAAAGTGGTGATGGTGTCGTGTACCAGAACTGGTGTTCCGGGTAGACTGACTGAAGAGGAAGTGTGAGTTGGCTCCTAAATCTACCCCAAGTGGAACCCGTCCCCCAGGTGGCTGGCTTCAGTGACCGGGGAAGTCCCATGACTCGTGATGGCCACCACCCTATCTACCCTGAGCCATCCCCCGCTGTGAGAAGGCTCCTAAGCTATATGTAAAGTGTGAATGTGGAACACCGGTGATTAACCCCCTCCTTACCCGAGGCAAATATCGCTCCTTAAATAAAGTGCAATACTCTGTGGCAACTGGAGCCTTAGGGGCGCCACACATGCACAGTACAAACTTCACAATAATGAGCAGAAGGCGGACCGGCAGCATCTGTCATCACTGATCATGTCAGACACAGCTGTCCCCCTCTGCTCCGGCCATACTTTTAAGTAGTTGCAGCCATGGCTGGGGCATCGGGGCTTAGTAAATCTAAATACCATATTTTTTGGAAAAAACATAAAACTAACATGATGTTAGATGGACATCCAGAGCAGATAAAAAAAAGTCACACTGGCTTGAAACGCGTAAGACGTTTTTTTATCTGCTCTCGATGTCCATCTAACGTCATGTTAGTTTTAAGTTTTTTCTAAAATAAAATGAAATTTTAATCAAACCATCTCTGGACGTGTTGCTGGACAGGAAACACCTTTCCAAAACCTATTGCCATTCCACTCCTGAACATGGAGCCCACCTCCTTGCACCGTCCTGGACAGAGGAACCAGTTCTACTGATTACCGGGTGAGCTGAAAAAACTTTTTTACCTCTATTACATATTTTTTGGACTATATGGATGGTTTCAGACGTCCGTGTTTTAGGTACGTGTGACATCCGTTTTTAACACGGATGTCACACGTACCCATGTTATTCTACGCTGTACTCACACGGTCGTGTTTTCACATGGACCGTGTGATCCCGCTATTCCTCGCACGCACACAGGCAGACATGTCCGTTTTTTCTCTGTCAGCACGGGTGTCACATGGACAGCACACTGATGTGATCTGATGACATCAGTGTGACACGGACTGGAGAAAAAGCAGGTTTTTAGATAAAAAGATTTTCTATATTTACCTGTATCCAGCGATGCTGTCTCCGACTCTGCTGCCTCATGCTTCTGACCCCTGACAGCACCGCCGACGACAGTATCGCCCAGGACAGCATCCCTGGGGACATCGCTAGTGACAGGTGAGTATCCTGCCAGCAGTGTGTGTGCAGGGATGTCAAGAATGTCATCGGATTTCTCAATGAACTCTGAGGACACCCCTGCGACAAATGCACTACAGCGAGTGTCACGATGGTGACTTCCAGGGGTTCATAAGAGTAAATTGGGAACTCCGATGACCCCCTGGCTGTCACTGCACAAAGTGCTGTATACTCACCTGTCCCCGGTGATGTCCTCGTCGATGCTGTCCTCGGCGGTGCTGTACCCAGCCTGTCCCCGCGATACTCCGGCTTCCAGATCCTCGGGCAATGAATAATCAATGAAAATAATGAGCGGGGGTCAGGAGCGAGAGGAGAGCAGAAGACAGCATCGCTGGATACAGGTAAATATAGAACATCTTTTGATTGCAGACATGTGTTTTACCCGGTACGTGTCACACGTATGCAAACACGGATGTCACACGTGTGAACATAATCATGCGTGTGACTGGTACCTGATTAAACACGGACGTCGGAAACCGGTGTAAGGCCCTGTGCGCACTTGCCGGTTTTGGCCTCGGATTTCCTGCGGTTTTGCTGCATGTTTCGCTGCATGTTATGTTCATAACATCTCTACAGTGATTCACCAGCAAAACCTATGGGAAAAAAAATGCTGTGCGCACTATGCAGATTTTGACAGCTGCATGTTTTGCTGCGGGATTCCCGCAGCAAAAACAATTGCGTGTCACTTCTTTTCCGCACGTCGCTGTGGGATTTCACTCCATTGACTGCCATGTAATCGTGAAATCCCGCAGGGAATAACGCAGGCAGCAAATTCTGTGCGGTTCATTGCATTTTCCTGCGTTATTCCCTCCGGTATTTCTCGGTTTACCTGCGGTAATGTTAATCGCTGCCCTGCGGTTTGCAGGGGAGTGATATTATGACAGGAAGAGGAAGCGGAGCAGAGAGTAAACACACAAATCACAGACACAGACATAGAACACACACACATCGCACTCACACACAGACATATAGAATACACATAGAAAGCAAACGGACATATAGAAAAAAAACACGTGGGCTCTGCTGTATTTTTACCGTCCAGCCGAGGTAAGCACACAGCGGCGGCCCAGTATTCTCAGGCTGGGGAGGGCGAGGGGCAGGGTTAATGCCCCCCCCTCCCGCAGCCGAGAATATCAGCCCGCAGCTGCCCCGAGACTGTCGCATCCATTATGCGGCAGTCCCAGAGTGTCCCCGGCTCTTCCTGTTGCCATGATGCGGTGGCAATCAGGGTAATAGAAGGAGTTAATGGTGGCGGATCGCCGCCACTAAGTCCAGGCTTGATCATGGCAGCGTCTATGAGACAGCTGACATGATCAACCCGTAAGTAAAGTGAAAAAACACACACACCGAAAAATCCTTTATTTTAAATAAAACACAAAAAAAAACCCTGGTTCACCCCTTTATTAACCCCCCCGAAACACACAGTTTCGGCGTAATCCACGTCCTCCGATGCTTGCATCCAGCCGCGACTGACACTGCTGAATGCAGCCTTGCACAGAGACAGCAGAGGTAACCACAGGTCACTTCCCACGACCGGTAATGTGAACACACATTACCGCTCGGGAGAAATGCAGCGTGTGCTCACAGGGACTCTATCTATCTATCCCTCTATCTATCCTTCTATCTATTCTTCTATCTGTCTATTTATCTATTTATATGTCTGCTATCTATCTAAGAAGAAAATTACTTTTTTTTTTTTCAATGTGCTTTATTGCATTGAATGCATTAAAGCACATGTGCCAACCCGCATGCGGCAAAACCGCGGCAATGCCGCGAACAATACCGCGGTAAAACCGCAGCAAACCACATGCGGTTTTCGGGTGCGGTTTGCCACGTTTTTTACCGCGGGTGCGGTTATCTTTCAGAAAATTCCGTTTTCCAGTGCGCACAGGGCCTAAGACACCCTCCAGGTTTAGACAGCAGAAAACAGATTTTTTTTCCCCCTATTAATTAAACTTCCAGAGCGTTGTAAAGGGGAGGGGTCATTATCACTAATTCCAATGTACTATGGTAGAATAGGGAGGCAATAAATCTATTGTTAGTGTCTTTCTGCAGTGTATATATTATACACACACCTCTGATAGATGGCAATAGACATACACAGCTCTGCTACATTCCCATAGATGTACACGGCTCTGCTATATGCCCATAGACATACACGCCTCTGCCACATGCACATATAGACAAACATAGCTCTGCTATATGCATACTACATGCAACTATAGACACACAGCTCTACAGCTATACTACATGCACACAACATTCACATATAGACACATAACTCTACTACATGCACCTATAGACACACACAGCCCTGCTACATGGTCACTACATGCAGATATAGACACACCACAACTCTATTGCATGCACATATAGACACACAGCTCTGCTACAAGCACATTTACTTACACACACTATACATTACCCCATCTTGCAGTTCCTGATTGGTGCAGGGCAGGAGAGTTAGCCACTGGGACCTTCACTGAGGCTGCCACAGTTGAGCAGCTGCAAGAATGTTCAATTTGATCAGGCACATGATTAGTCACATGACTTGAATTGTCCTGGATTTCTTCGTGCAGAAGGTCCCTTATCTGCATAGCTACGTCAGCCTCCGGTTCGGTAAGCTTCCTCTCCTGCTATGCATCGGTCACATAGATCAGTGCAGAGCAGGAGGGGATAGGGCAGCTCTCTGTGAGCGGCAGGGCCCCCCACTTTGCTTTGTCTCACTATATCCATACAACAGTAAGGGCAGCAATGCCCTGATGGCAGACCTGGTCCAATTACTTTTGAACCCCTGAAATGAGGAGGCTTTGTTGAAAAATGATTGCAAATCTTATATATTTCACAGGTTATTTTTGTTTATTCCCTTTAATTAGACCTGAAAGTCTACACTTCAATTATATCTCATTTGTTTCATTTAAAATAAAAACTAGTGGCATGCAGAGGCCAAATCACGAATATTTAGTCACTGTCCAAATATTTGTGGACCTAGTCGTATAACATATGGAGCCTTTTTAAGAAGTAAAACTTAGAGATTCATAATCATGTTAATGAATTCTTTGATTGGAGAGCTACTTATGGATAATTTTGTTTCCTTATGGATAGTTTTGATTCCAAGCACAAGTTCTGAGGTAGCTTGAGTGCTGATGACTAACTATGGAGTAAAAATCTTTTTTTTTTTTCATTACATATTTCTATAATACCAAGGAAGAATAACCCTGGGCTTCATATTTCTTTTTTTGCAAATGTAATTTGAGCGTACTTGTAAATCAATGCAATTTAATTATTTTCTATTGGCTATTTGCCATTGCTTGAGGTAGTGATTATCATAATACATTTTTCTCTGCACCCTGACAGTACAGTAGAGAGAAAGAGAAAGAATTTGGTCCCAGAAACTGAGAACATAAGATAATGGCGGAACCTCTCCATACACTTTAATCTGGTTTCCTGTTACTGGAAGGAGACCTAAATCTCTGGGTTGCTCAGGTGGAGATTGCAGCAGATTTTAATTTTTTACAGGTTTACTCTGTTGTCCATGAGACCAGAGATCTGAGTCGAGAAAGCAGTTTTCCTTCAATTCCCAGGTACCGTATTTTTCGGACCATAAGACGCACCCTGGTTTTAGAGGAGGAAAATAGGAAAATAAAATTTTAAGCAAAAAATGTGGTCATAACACACTGTTATGGGGCGAGGATCTACTACCCCATCCTGTTATATACCCCCATCCTGATATATACCCCCATCCTGATATATAGCCCCATCCTGATATATAGCCCCATCCTGCTATATACCCCCATCTTGCTATATACCCCCATCCTGCTCATAATATACCCCCATTCTGCTCATAATATACCTTCATCCTGGTATGTGCCCCCATCCTGCTATATAATAATAATAATAATATTTATTCATTTATATAGCGCTATTAATTCCACAGCACTTTACATATATTGGCAACACTGTCCCCATTGGGGCTCACATTCTAAGGTCCCTATCGTATGTTTTTGGAGTGTGGGAAGAAATCGGAGTACCCAGAGAAAACCCACGCAAACACGGTGAGAACATACAAACTCCTTGCAAATGGTGTCCATGATGGGAATTGAACCCAGGACCCTAGCGCTGCAAGACTGCAGTGCTAACCACTGAGCCACCGTGCCGCTATATGGCCTGTATCCTATGGCACAGAAAAAAATAAACGTTTATATTCACCTTTCCTCACTCCCTGCAGCATCAATCATCTTCCTCTCTGTGTCAGTAGCAGCGCCGCTCACCTGTGTGGAGCCGTTCCCCTGCAGCATCAAGATGTCCTCCTGTCTGCGGCCCGCTGATGCATATGAAGCATGAAGCCATGTGTGTGGAGCCATATGCGCACAGCGATGACGTCATCGCTGTGCTCACCGCTCTCTACACAGATCAGCTGGCCGGCAGACAGGAGGACATCGCGAAGCTGCAGGGACCGGTGAGTATACCGTACTTATTCACTGCCCCCCGCACTGATGATGATGCGCGGGGGGCAGTGAATATAGCCGCACATGATCACTCTAGGCTGTAGTTGCTGTGGCGCCCTGGACTAGCCAGGCCGTCACAGATAACACACAAACACCCCCACCCCCATTAGACAGGGACACCAGCCAAACAAAAACCCTTGTTGCCTTCCTCCAGTGTCTGATGTCCACACCAGGTGGGGCGGAGCCAATTGGTTGGCCCCACCCACCGAGGAGTTCACAGGCCTGGAGGCGGGAAAAGTGACAGTTTAGTCCAGGAGGTGGAAGTGAGAGGAGTAAACACTTGGGTGTCTGGGTTTATGGCCCAGGCACTGACAGCAAGGTTGGCAGACGGTGGTGGCCGTCTGCAGGAGTGGTGAAGTAACGCGGAACCGTAGGACCGGGGTCGGGCGTTGGCCCGCCGGTACCGACCGGGGAGCGAAGTGAAGCCAGCACACAGGCAGGGCCATTGGACCCAGACCAGGCTTGGAGACGCCGACAATAGTCAAATCTGAATGTGTCCGGAACCCCAGGGGTTTCCTAACAGCAAAAGTCCCGATTGAAGGCAACCGCCCACACCGTGAGGGTATACAGCTACCGTCTAAGGCTAGAGACCCAAGGGCCAGCGCCTGCGGGCAAACGGGCTCCTCCGGTACCCATACACCGGGGAGCGGACTACCGTTGGGGATCCATAGTAGTCAAACGAGAACATCAAGGTGCAGGGAAAGACAGTCGCCATCACCTGTCCGGGGAGAGACACGGCAGCCGGCTGCGGGACCCATCCATCCAGCCGTTTGGTTTACCGAGGACTTTGTACATTTCTTACTGAGTGAGTACACCCGTGCCATGCGGCACTGTGCCAACCCTGCTGTCTCTGCAACCCTGCACCTCACCAACCCTGCCTCCCCGTCACATCATCGGGCCCCGGGACCACCGATTCCTACCCACGGAGGGGGAAAACAACATCCCAGCTGCTCCCTACCATCGCTCGCGGGATCCCCGTCACCAGCAGCAGTGGTGCCCATCTTCACCACGACCCGTGGGTGGCGCCACGGACTAAATCCCCCAAACCAACCACCCTTTTCACTCACGGGCGAGGAGCGCCGCTCGAGTCCCCGGATCCGGCCCACCGCTTGAGCCACCGAGCAGCAGCAGCCGCAGCAGCGCCAGACCCGAGTGTTAGCGAGAGCGCAGCAGCGTCGGCGTCCTCTCCGCCCGCGACAACTTGACGTCACGAACAGGATTGAACCCCTCTACTTACCAGTAGTAGTGTGCCTTGTGATCTCCGCCGGCGGTGTCCGGCCGAAATTTTGAAGCGCCGCCATCTTGGCGCGAAAATCTCCCGCTCGAGCGTCTTCTCCGAGCAGGGAAGGCGCGAAAGCGAAGCCCCGCCCCCAACAAACGGAAGTGCTGAAGAAAACCAAGGGGGGGCGGGTGTGTGTCTGCCTAATATAGCCGAGGCTATAAGAGCGGGGACGCCAGGACTCTGCAAATATACCCGGTTCCTGGAAGCAGCTTGCAACATGTCCGCACCATCTGAGAGTCCTGAGTCTCCGGAGCCTGCCCCCGGGACGGCGGCTTGGCTGAACACCCAAGTGATGCTGTTGTGCTGCCGTAACCGGGCCCAAGTACGGGACCTGCTAGATCGCTGGACCGCTGAGATGGAGGAGCTGGCTGCGGTCGTGCGGGCACATGAAATAGAGACCATGCTAGAGGAGCTGGTGAGAGACCCACACCCTTGTGTCCCTAGAGGACCGGTCGCTGCGGCTGAGGGACTCGGTCTACCCCTAGCCCCAGCAGGGCCCGACCCATCGCTTGTGCTGACCGCCCGTACAACCCCGCTCAGACCGCCGTCCCCGATGGAGGTGGCGGAGTCCGTGTTGCCCCGCCAGGGCCCGGAGGCCCAAGAGGAAGCCAGCCAATCAACAGCCGGAGGGTGTGACTTAGAAGAACCGATGGCAGACCTCCATACACCGGCCAATGACGGGCTACTCGCCACGAGTCTGGGCTCAGCTGGAAACCGTTACCGACCTGCCAAGCCCCACCATTAGTTCCCTGGAGTCGAATGACAGCAGCTCGGGGGCTGAAACAGAACCGGTCTCGGAGTCCGAGGAAGCGGGTGAGAGTCTTCCCAACGGCAATGCGCCAGTAGCTTTCTATGTCCCGCGTGGTGGAGGGAACGGATACCGGGCGGCCCTCTCCCACCAGGCCTGCCACCGAATGTTTGCAATATTAACAGCGGAGGGTGAGGCCACCTCGGAGGAAGAGGTGGAATAGGCAGCTGTCCGCCGTTGCAAGCAGTTGTCCCCCGTTGGGACCCTCAGCAGTTTAAATGAATGACACTAATCAACCATGATCTTCATCTGATTGTCTACCTGATTATCCCGGCCGTTGCCGGCAAGTTGTCCCCGGAGGGACTCTCTGTGTGTTTGTACCACCTGCATGAGAGACTACTCATGGACATGGCCGAGAACTAGCAGGCCACCCACGAACTGGTGGGCATGTAAATAATTTTGTGGGATGAAACCGTTGCCACCTCCGGAGAGGCAGATTGGAGGAAGGGACCACAGCAGAGCAGGCTGGGGCCCGGCCACCACCAGGACCGGTAGCCATCCTCCGGTGGTCAGGGGTCCCCCAAGGACGTGGGGTCCCCTGAAATGACAGCCGGGTGCGAGTTACCGTACCCATTCCCGCTCGGGCAGCCTGAACCTGGACTGGGGTCAAGGGGTGCTGCCCACTTCTTAGGGGCAGCATCAGGGCTAGGTTGCTTGGGTGGGAGAGCGGAAGACATCCGTCCGTCCGTCAGTTATTATTAAAAATGTTTTTGTTTATATGTGCAACGTTTAAGTGTCCTCACAAGAAATGCTTATATGTTCAAAATGTTTACATGTTATTTATATTTTACAGTTAAAAAATAAAACCGGTGATGGACGGGTAGCCCGCGGAGGGTCTGCATTTCACCAAGGGGTAATGTGGCGCCCTGGACTAGCCAGGTCGTCACAGATAACACACAAACACTCCCACCCCCATTAGACAGGGACACCAGCCAAACAAAAACCCTTGTTGCCTCCCTCCAGTGTCTGATGTCCACACCAGGTGGGGCGGAGCCAAGTGGTTGGTCCCACACACCGAGGAGTTCACAGTCCTGGAGGTGGGAAAAGTGACAGTTTAGTCCAGGAGGTGGAAGTGAGAGGAGTAAACACTTGGGTGTCTGGGTTTGTG
Organism: Anomaloglossus baeobatrachus; assembly: GCF_048569485.1. Taxonomy (NCBI): domain Eukaryota; kingdom Metazoa; phylum Chordata; class Amphibia; order Anura; family Aromobatidae; genus Anomaloglossus; species Anomaloglossus baeobatrachus. Next base: position 454,399,855 of record NC_134354.1, read on the forward strand.
GCCCAGGCACTGACAGCAAGGTTGGCAGACGGTGGTGGCCGTCTGCAGGAGTGGTGAAGCAACGCGGAACTGTAGGACCGGGGTCGGGCGTTGGCCCGCCGGTACCGACCGGGGAGCGAAGTGAAGCCAGCACACACAGGCAGGGCCATCGGACCCCGACCAGGCTTGGAGACGCCGACAATAATCAAATCCGAATGTGACCGGAACCCCAGGGGTTTCCTAACAGCAAAAGTCCCGATTGAAGGCAACCGCCCACACCGTGAGGGTATACAGCTACCGCCTAAGGCTAGAGACCCAAGGGCCAGCGCCTGCAGGCAAACGGGCTCCTCCGGTACCCATACACCGGGGAGCGGACTACTGTTGGGGATCCATAGTAGTCAAACGAGAACATCAAGGTGCAGGGAAAGACAGCCGCCATCACCTGTCCGGGGAGAGACACGGCAGCCGGCTGCGGGACCCGTCCATCCAGCCGTTTGATTTACCGAGGACTTTGTACATTTCTTACTGAGTGAGTACACCCGTGCCATCCGGCACCGCGCCGCGCTGTCCCTGCAACCCTGCACCTCACCAACCCTGCCTCCCCGTCACATCATCGGGCCCCGGGACCACCGACCCCTACCCACAGAGGGGGAAAACAACATCCCAGCTGCTCCCTACCATCGCTCCCGGGATCCCCGTCACCAGCAGCGGTGGTGCCCATCTTCACCACGACCCGTGGGTGGCGTCACGGACTAAATCCCCCAAACCAACCACCCTTTTCACTCACGGGCGAGGAGCGCCGCTCGAGTCCCCGGATCCGGCCCACCGCTCGAGCCACCGAGCAGCAGCAGCCGCAGCAGCGCCGGACCCGATCGTTAGCGAGAGCGCAGCAGCGGCGGCGTCCTCCCCGCCCGCGACATTGCCAGGGGTGATCATGCGGGCCGGCTGTTTATTATGCGCGCATCCCCCGCCCATCATTCTGCCGGCTTCAGTGGTGAGAGATGATGGGCGGGAGGATACATGCATATGAAATGAGCAGTCCACGTGGTCACGGCAGGCGCTGCTACAGCCTGCTCGTGCCACCGATGACCCGCTCCACTGCAGCACCCTCATTCCCACAGCCCTACATTCAGACTATAAGACGCTAAGACACTTTCCCCAATATTTGGGAGGAAAAAAGTGCGTCTTATAGTCCAAAAAATACGGTCTGGCACTTATTAGAGGTCAGGACCGCTATCAGGTCATCACAACCCTTACTGGTGTATGGGGCCTAGTGAAAAGGGGATCCAGGGTAATTTCTTCACCTTATTAAGCCCTGGGACGGGCTCCTCTCTTCACCGGGCCCCTGTCACAACCGCAGAAGAGGGGGCCGGCCATGTCGCTTGAGCCACTACAGATAGCTAATTTGCATGCAAAGTGCTTCAGGTGAATCACATGCAAATTAGCCATGTGGTGGAGCCAGGGTGTTACGGGGGGACTGGTGGATTAGTATAAGGTAGTGTACATCCCAATCACCAGTTGGGGTCCACCATACTCCCAGATGGTAAAGAAGCTGCTGGCAACCTGTAGGTCAGGCGGATAATACAGAGCTGGGTGTCTCCAAAATAATATGAACCTGACCTGAATTAAATGTTACTCGGATCAGGATAAATGTGAACCCTGTTCACGCCATAGGGTCCACGCACCCCAGGCAGGAACTCCCCTGTTAGCACCATAGGGTAGGACTGGAGGTAGGACTGGAGCGGGAAATCTGATCCTGTGTGTGCTGAGCCACAGGTGTTTTGGCACGACAAGCACCGATCGCCTAGCTCTGTTTACCGCTCCTACACAAAAGCTATAGCCAAAATGGGCTCTAAACATGAGCTCATGCGTGTGCTCAGAGCATATGTGAAGACTACGCCCCTCCATGCAGTCTCCATGCCATTTTATCACCTAGGGTCCGCCCCAAACCCAGGGTGAGCCACAATGGCGCCTCCAGGGGCCAATAGCTGAGTGCCATGTCATCAGTGAAGTCACCAGTGGCCTATCCGGAACTGGCAGCACCGCCCCAACCACCCTACCAGGCATCGTCTGACGACCAGTGATGGGGTGCCAAGTCATAGGGGCGGATCTCCGCTAGCTAGTCCAATGTGGCCACATCATCAGGACTCCTGACGCTTTTCAGCCTATCAGGGCCAGCCACCTCCCATGCCCAGTGAAATCCTTACCAAGTGCCTGAGCATGCTCAGTAGCCTGAACCACAGACTTTGGCTCAGTAGGCACAACAGAGGACTTGGACATAGAACGGAGTCCAAGTACCTGAGCAAAGAGGTTTTTCACACTAAGTGTGGGAAGATGCTCAGTAGCCTGAAATGAGGACTTAAGGCCCTGTCACACACAAAGATAAATCTGCAACAGATCTGTGGTTGCAGTGAAATTGTGGACAATCAGTGCCAGGTTTCTGGCTGTGTACAAATGGAACAATATGTCCATGATTTCACTGCAACCACAGATCTGCCAAAGATATATCTCTGTGTTTGACGGGGCCTTAAGCCTCAGAAATGGCACTGTCAGGCTGAGCATGCTCACTAGGCGAAACACTGGACATCAGCTCTGGCTGGGGCTAATCGGCACGCGCATGCACCCTAGTCACCTCTCCACACTTAGATGTAGAGGAAGAAGCAGCAAGCTGGACGACCCAAAGCACGGCTAAAAATGTCGCCCGGCGCCTGGGTGCAGCAGGTACTGCAGCAGGCTGCTTGCGGATACAGCGGCGCCAATTTGTAACACAGGGGCAGTGGGGCAGAGCGGGGTGCATCATCCCGTGGCCCAGCATGTAGCAGCATGATGAGGTCATCACTCAGTGACTTCATCACACTGCTGCAGATACCACGGAGGTGGTGAGGACGCAGCAGATGGCGAGGAAAGGTAAGCACTCCATGAGTGTTCCACAACAGGGGAATGATGATCACAGGGGCCGGCCAACCCCAGCCCCTGCATCAGCTGGATGTGTGTCCAAGGGCGCATATCCAGCTGAAATGCAGAGAGGACACCGTGCTACGTGGGAGTCAGGGAGCCTTTAAGATGAGGCTCTACAACCAGGTATTGTGTGTTTTGGGATAATATTATTTATAATTTAGTTCTGCAGCAGCTACCTGCTCCATCCCTTATCTCCTCTGCCGGCCGAACTCAGCTGACCTCACAGCCCCGCACACGCTGCAATGGGGACACAGAATAAGTAATCGGCCAATACAGGAGTCAACTGATCTGAACTCCTAACCACACAGCCCGCACACGGTCACATTTGATCGGCAGCAGGCAGTAACTGCTGTTAACCTGCATCTACAGCGTGTGCAGGCTGTCAGATCAGGAGATCAGGAGAACAGCAATTGCATGATGCCATGAATGCTGAAGCTTTTTCAACTATGAAGACCAAGATGGATACAATGATTAAATAATTTTGTGAAACCCTACAGCAATGCAAAAAACTAAAATTTCAACGTGATATGGAGGACTATAAGTCCAACCGAGTCTACAGATGGCGATATTCAGACTTTTCAAGAGGAGGTCGCTCGCAAAGAAGGAACTATTATTACATTTCCGCCACTTCTACTAGTTCGGAAAGTGACTTCACCACCACATCACGTAATACTGAATATCAGTAATCGTACGTCTAAAAGAAAACAACGTGGTCGATTGAATACAGATAGCAATCGTTCTAATGTAGTCACCTGTTCCCAGGTAAATACCCAGAGTATTGTTTACAATATTTCTTCAGTGTACTTATCCCCTGTAGAATTGCAGGTTCTTCAAAAGGGGTTGTCGTTCTGCCCCACTCCCACGTTTGATTCATTTAAATTGAATCAAGACTTGGCACTTTTTTTTCGGTTGTTAAGATTGAGAGTACATTTTTCTTGTCAGGATGTTTTATCTGTGGCCGATGGTGATGCTATAAATATGTTTGCTCTTCAGAAATTGGGTTTACATGTGAAGAGCAACTTTGTACCACCTAGAAATTATCATCGGTAGAAACTTTTATTTCTATGGTCCAATGGGATGTTGAGGCTAGGATTAGAGATATCAATCAGGGTAAAATGGCCTTAAAACACAACTTATCAACTATAGAGTCTAGAGCTCTGCGGGACTTACAAAATATTCATAATCTGATCTTGAAACCCGCCGATAAGATAAGGCGGTTCGGTGGTGGTCATGGACCGGTCCTATTATGTTTCTGAATGTCCCAATTGGATAATAGATTAAATTCTGAATTAATTTTACATAATTCCACTTTTGACATTGCAAGATCCATTAAAATGTTAGGTAATAAATATCTCAATAAAAAAATCATCGACAACAAGATGGCCGAGTTCCTGATTAATCATCATTCTTCCATACCAGTGTTTTATACCTTACCGAAAGTTCATAAAGACTTGTATCATCCACCAGGTCGACCCATAGTTGCCTCGACTAATTCCATTCTGTCACCATTGGCCATCGTATTAGAAAAAATCCTAACTCCTTTAATATTGACTATTCCATCATACTTAAAAGACACATCACATTTTTTGACTGTTATTAAATCTATTGGTCTAGTACCTGAGGGGTGTCTTCTGGTGACATTAGATGTCACTAACTTGTATACAAGTATTCAACATTTAGCTGGTTGCAAGGCTGTGAGGGAATTTTTGAAAGAGAAAACATCTTATAATGATGACATGATTGAGTTTTGTATGGACCTTCTTAATATGGTTTTATCTAAAAATGTCTTTTTATTTGGCGACCAATTCTATCTTCAAAAATGCGGTACAGCTATGGGATCTAACATGGCCCCAACAAATGCCAACATATTTATGACTTCTTTTGACATTTGGTGATGTATAAACGTTATATAGATGACATCTTTTTAATCTGGAAAGGTGACACTATGTCGCTACATCAATTTTTTCACGATATAAATACATGTTTACCCAGTCTAACGTTTACATTACCTTTTGATCCACTTTCCATTAATTTTCTGGATACACAGGTCTCTATTCTTGAAGGTGGGTTAATTGATATTGATCTCTACATTAAACCTACAGACCGCAATAGTCTGTTACATTTTTCTAGTTGTCATCCGTGCCATATTAAGAGGTCTTTACCAAAATCTCAATTCTGGAGAGTTAACTGTATTGTCACCAATGAAGAAGTTCGTAGCAATCGTTTACAGGAGATGAGTTTGAAGTTCACAGTCAGGGGATATCCTGACAAGTTTTTGAAATTTGATAGTGAGACAGTTGAATCAACATCTTCCTCTTCAAAAGATAAATGTTTGGTATTTATTACTACCTATCATCCTTTCATGACTATTTTTAATCAATGTATCAAAAAACATTGGAGGCTCCTCCATGAAGCTTATCCAATAATATCTGTGTTTTCTGTATTACCCATGATGTGCAATAGATGGCCTAAAAATCTAAGGGATTCATTAGTTAGAGCGGATATCGGATCAATGAGTAAACCAATGATCCAGGGCACTTTGGCCCCAACACGTAAGGGTAATTTTCCTTGTTTGGGGTGCCTTCAATGCTCAAACATCACTAAGGAGGAATATTTCACCCATCCCTGGTCCGGTAAAAGGTTTCCCATAAAGGGTTTTTATACTTGTTTATCATCCTATGTGGTATATCTTAATAAGTGTCCCTGCGGTCTCGGATATGTTGGTGAAACTACCCAACATATCCGAGACCGGATCTCAAAACACAAGTCTACAATTAGGTGTAAGAAGACCATGCTTCCCATTCCATTCCACTTCTTGAACTCTGGTCATTCTGTTGCACAACTACGGTTTCAGGTGTTAGAACATATCGATATGCCACCATGGGGTGGCAATTGACTACAGTTGTTAAAAAATCGAGAATCCTACTGGATTCATACTTTACAAACATTGGAGCCCACAGGGATGAATAGGGAGTATGAAGTATTCCTGGAGTAATATCACAAATATTCATATTTCTATGTGTGTGATCTGTTTGTATGTTGTTCTCTGATCACATAATACATATTTCATATTTTTTATATATTCTTGCAGTATAAGTCATGATTGTGGTACCTTTTTGGATTATTAATAGGATAAGTACTCTTTCTGGATCATTGACAGGATGAGAATTTTTTGTTCATTTAAATATATTTTTTTGGTTCATTCAAATTTCTTTATGTTTATTTTTCAGGTCTCTTAATCTGGTAAGAAATCCCCTTTTTTTCACCATTTTCTTTTTTATATGACTACTAAAATATCATCTATTTATTTATTTTTTTCATATATATTAGATAGCTCTTGGAGATCGTTTTTTCGTTGTATGAATACATATTTAGGCATGACCCTAGCATTACGTTTTTTCTTTTTTCTATGTTTCTCTTTGTGTTATTCATATACAGATATTTTTCTAGTTATATCCTTTTTATACATATAATCTTCACAGTAATATGGGATAGTTATCAATGTATGGTCGTTTACTGCAGTATAATTACCAGGACGCTAGCGCTGAAAGCGTTATAGTTTTCTTTTTCTTTTTTTCTCTGCTCGGAACTTTTTCTAAGTTTTCACGTATGCGCACATAGTCGCGCTACGTTACGTTGTGATACCTGAACTTTCGGCTCTTTCCGTGATTATACCGAACGATCCTTACGGCCTCATTCTGGTTAATTGAACAGTGACATTTCAGGGCGCCAACCTTTAAATGTGGAGCTTTTCTGCTCAAGTGTCACATTCATCTTGATTGTGTCATGGTCCACATCGTTCCTCTCTTTCACTACGGTATGTTATTCTGCCCTAAAGCCCTGTTAGATTATTTTGTGTTTTGCTCTCACTTCTGCTAGATTTATCATATATCCTTAAAAGGTACCGCTGGTCAGGATAGACTATAATGAATTGAAATAGTATATGACTTTATATACTGATTTTTTTATTTTTTTCTGCAGTCATTTGGATGGACTTTGTCCCTATATCGCCCTAGCAAGTTTTCTGTGACTTATCGCATTTGTTTTTTGGCTTACATTTTTACGTATACATTTGTTTCGCTTTTTGTTTATTATCCATATTGATATTTTGATTCTTGTATAATCATTATGAAACATATATCTTTTTTTATTTGGCTGTATATGGGAAGGTTTCTCATTGTAATATTTATACATATTTTTTTGTATATACAGATAAAAAACTTTGATGAAAGCATTTTGCTGAAATGTCAGTTTTGAAGTTTTCTTTGAATGTACCATAATAAATACGATTTTTCTTGGAAACCTCTTTTGCCTTTTGACTATAGTGTGTACAGGATCTTTTTTCTTATTTAAATTTTTTTTCCTGTTACACACAAACTCATAGAAAATGGCAAATACAGAATAATTATTATACAGATCAGGAGCACAGCTGACTCCAGTGCCGGCAGGGCCGGAGAATGAAGAACAGATTGAAGAAGGAAATTATATCGGATCTTTTTTTTTTTTTTTTTTTAATTCACCAATCTTTAATGGCATTATTCACTGATAAAAAAAAACGCATAAAAAACGCAGTGAACAAAAACGCAGCAAGACGTAGCCAAAAACGCACCAAAACGCGGTAAAAACGGTGCATTTTTGTTCAGAAAACAGCATGACTTTGCTTCACCAGCAAAGTCTATGAGTTTTCATTTTTGGTTAATTTAGCACGATACTTTGAGAAAAACGTATTGCTTACCCCTTCAAAATGTCAATTATATTTTATAGCAGAAGTGGACCATTCATGTTGTGACATGAAAAAATATTTTCATATTAAAATCTAAAACTTTATTAATACTAGTTAAAACAATATAATCAATAAAACCGTGGATATAAAATGTATTACCCGGTTCTGGGTCACTAAGCTCAAACGGACCAGAAATCCCGGGTATGGCGCACAAGTAAACTTCCTCTATAAGGTCAGGTTATCAGCCACACTACCTTATCCTTCTTAAAGATAGTTTATTACAGGGTACCGCCCTCCACAATCTATCCTTAAGTTTTCATTTTTACTGCTGCACTCAGCGTTTTTTTTAGCTGTGTTTTTGTGGTGCCCACAAAAACGCAGCATGTCAATTATTCTTGCGTTTTTCCCTGTGTTTTTCACCTATTGACTTCAATGAGAAACGCAATGAAAAACGCAAATTGCAAATATAGCTGCGTTTTAGTGCATTTATATGACTACAAGCACAGCTATAAACGCAAGGGGTGGGTAGTACAGTCACATGTACAGGAATAGGATTGTACTCAGCCAGCATTCCTTGTGTTGGTAAACACAGAAGAGTGAAGATGGCGAATCACATCCTCCCAGAACCGCCACCCCTGGTTCCACCTCCCATCCGGCGCCATGTCTGCTCTTAGCTCCTCTTCCAGTACCGCCACCCCTGCTCCGGTGCCATGTCCACTCCCAGCTCCTCTGCTGATACCGCCACCCCTGCTTCCACCTCCTGTCCGGTGCCATGTCCGCTCCCAGCTCCTCTCCCGATACCGCCACCCCTGCTTCCACCTCCCGTCCGGTGCCATGTCCGCTCCTAGCTTCTCTCCCGGTACCGCCACCCCTGTTTGCACCTACCGTCCGGTGCCATGTCTGCTCCTAGCTCCTCTCCTGGTACCGCCACCCCTGCTTCCACCTCCTGTCCGGCACAATGTCCACTCCCAGCTCCTCTCCCGGTACCGCCACCCCTGCTTGCACCCACCGTCCAGCACAATGTCAACTCCTGCTGTCATGTTCTCTCCAGCGCTCAGCTGCGCCGTAATTCCTGCGTCGTCCTTCTGCTGCAAGACACAGGAGTGACGACACAGGAGTGATGTCAGTGGCCGAGCGTTGGTATGAACTTAAGTGATCCAGCATGGGCATTGTTTTAGATGACGTCACTGCCAGAGAGCAGTGTGACCTCCCATTGATTCAGCTTGAGCAAGAATAATCCTCATGTTGGGTCCTTTGTTCATCCCAACACTTGTGGACAAAGGACCCAGCATGAGGATTGTTCTTGCTGAAGGCGGGTCAATTAATGTCACACTGCTGCAGTGATGTCATCTAAAACAATCCTCATGCTGGGTACGGAGAAATCTCTGTCTCTTCTGTCTCTGTCTCTCCCTCTCTCTCTCAGACAGAAGACCAGGATCGTGGAAGGGTGAAAGAGAGTAATAAAGATGGAGTCTTTAAGTGTGTCTGTGTATTTCTTTCTAATAAAGTATTTTTCTCTATGTCATGGTTTTTTTTTAACCCTTTATTGGAGATTCTTAATGGCCGGGTCAAACTTGGCCTGACATTAAGAATCTTGGGCTTTATACCAGCTGGTAACACAAAGCTGGTATTAACCCCTTATTAACCAGCATGCCACCTGGCACCAGGACCGCTGAAAGAGTTGGATACAGGGCCAGAAGATGGCACTTCTTTGAAAGCGTCATTTTCAGGGGCGGCTGCGGACTGCAAATCGCACTGGGGGTGCCCAGAAAGCTCGGGCACCCTGTGCTGTGGATTCCAATCCCCAGCTGCCTAATTGTACCCGGCTAGACACAAAAATTGGGCGAAGCCCACGTCTTTTTTTTTAATTATTTCATGAAATTCATGAAATAATTAAAAAAAGGGCTTCCCTATATTTGTAGTTCCCACCCAGGTACAAATAGCCAGCTGGGGGTTGAGGACAGCCGTACCTGTCTGCTGTACCTGGCTAGCATACAAAAATATGGCAAAGACTAACGTCACTTTTTTTTAACGTTTTTGGGCAAAAATTCCTGCATACAGTCCTGGATGAAGGATGCTGAGCCTTGTAGTTCTGCAGCTGCTGTCTACTCTCCTGCATACACTAGTGGACGGAGTATACTGAGCCTTGTAGTTCTGCTCCCCCTGCCTCACCCTCCAGCATACAGTCCTGGATGGAGCATGCTGATTCTTGTAGTTTGCTCCCCCTGCCTCTTTCTCCACCATACAGTAGTGGATGTAGTATGCTGATCCTTGTAGTTCTGCAGCAGCTGCCAGCTCCATCCCTCATCTCCACTGCTGGACGAACTCAGCTGACCTCAGAGCCCCACACACGCTGCAATGGGGAAACAGAACAAGTAATCGGCCGATACAGGAGTCAGCTGATCTGAACTCAGCTGAACTCCTAACCAGACAGCTCGCACAAGGTCACATGTGATCGACAGCAGGCAGTGACTGCTGTTAACCTCCCGATCAGCTGACTCCAGTGCCGGCAGGGCTAGAGAATGAAGGAGAACAGATTGAAGAAGGAAGTGACATCAGATCTTTTTTTTTTCTTCTTCACCAATCATGGTTATTCCACAATATATTGATTTCTGAACTCTTCCTGAGTTAAAACATTATAAGGGCTCATGCGCACGTAAGTGCAGAATATTCTGCAGCGATTTGACAGCACATGTGCGCTTCAAATCGCTGCAGAAACACTGCATAATCAATGCAGTATTTTTGTTAACAAAAGCCGTTTTCATGCGCTCTGGATGCTGCCCTCACCATAGACAGAGTGGGAGCTGCATCCATAGCGCATGGAATAATTGACATGCTGCTTTCATGAACGCACGGATTTGGGTCAAAATTTTAGCAACCAAATCGCTGCATTTAAAAAAGCAACGTGCACACGTCTCATGCAGAATCTACATAGATTGTGCAGGGGACGCAGGACGCATGCATTTACACTGCAGTGCAATACGCAGAGTAAATGCATGTCAGTATGCAACGTGCGCATGAGCCCTTAGTATTGTTGTTTCTAAATGATTATGAACCTGTTTTCTTAGCATTATGTGAGGTCTGAAAGCAATGTATTGTTTTGTTATTTTGACCATTGCTCATTTTCACGAAATAAATACAAAATTTATTGCTTGGAAATTCAGAGACATGTTGTCAGTAGTTTATAGAATAAAATAATTTACATTTTACTCAAAAATATACCTATAAAGAGAAAAATCAGAGAAACTGACAATTTTGCAGTGGTCTCTTAATTAATGACAGCGCTGTATATATATATATATATATATATATATATATATACACACACACACACATATATATATATATATATATATATATATATATATATATATACACACACACACACACACACACACACACACACACACACACACACACGTACGTACAGTGCCTACAAGTAGTATTCAACCCCCTGCAGATTTAACAGGTTTGATAAGATGCAAATAAGTTAGAGCCTGCAAACTTCAAACAAGAGCAGGATTTGCAAAAAATTTTCAACATAAAAGTGTGGGTCAATTATTATTCAACCCCTAGGTTTAATATTTTGTGGAATAACCCTTGTTTGCAATTACAGCTAATAATCGTCTTTTATAAGACCTGATCAGGGCGGCACAGGTCTCTGGAGTTATCTTGGCCCACTCCTCCATGCAGATCTTCTCCAAATTATCTAGGTTCTTTGGGTGTCTCATGTGTACTTTAATCTTGAGCTCCTTCCACAAGTTTTCAATTGGGTTGTCAGGAGACTGATTAGGCCACTGCAACACCTTGATTTTTTTCCTCTTGAACCAGGCCTTGGTTTTCTTGGCTGTGTGCTTTGGGTCGTTGTCTTGTTGGAAGATGAAATGACGACCCATCTTAAGATCCTTGATGGAGGAGCGGAGGTTCTTGGCCAAAATCTCCAGGTAGGCCGTGCTATCCATCTTCCCATGGATGCGGACCAGGTGGCCAGGGCCCTTGGTTGAGAAACAGCCCCACAGCATTATGCTGCCACCACCATGCTTGACTGTAGGGATGGTATTCTTGGGGTCATATGCAGTGCCATCCAGTCTCCAAACGTCACGTGTGTGGTTGGCACCAAAGATCTCGATCTTGGTCTCATGAGACCAGAGAACCTTGAACCAGTCTGTCTCAGAGTCCTCCAAGTGATCATGAGCAAACTGTAGACGAGCCTTGACATGACGCTTTGAAAGTAAAGGTACCTTACGGGCTCGTCTGGAACTGAGACCATTGCGGTGGAGTACGTTACTTATGGTATTGACTGAAACCAATGTCCCCACTGCCATGAGATCTTCCCGGAGCTCCTTCCTTGTTGTCCTTGGGTTAGCCTTGACTCTTCGGACAAGCCTGGCCTCGGCACGGGTGGAAACTTTCAAAGGCTGTCCAGGCCATGGAAGGCTAACAGTAGTTCCATAAGCCTTCCACTTCCGGATGATGCTCCCAACAGTGGAGACAGGTAGGCCCGACTCCTCGGAAAGGGTTTTGTACCCCTTGCCAGCCTTGTGACCCTCCACGATCTTGTCTCTGATGGCCTTGGAATGCTCTTTTGTCTTTCCCATGTTGACCAAGCATGAGTGCTGTTCACAAGTTTGGGGAGGGTCTTAATTAGTCAGAAAAGGCTGGGAAAAGAGATAATTAATCCAAACATGTGAAGCTCATTGTTCTTTGTGCCTGAAATACTTCTTAATACTTTAGGGGAACCAAACAGAATTCTTGTGGTTTGAGGGGTTGAATAATAAATGACCCTCTGAATAAACTTTTCACAATTTAAAAAAAAAAAAAAAAAAAAAAGAAATAACATTCTTTTTTGCTGCAGTGCATTTCACACTTCCAAGCTGATCTACAGTCCAAATGTCACAATGCCAAGTTAATTCCGAATGTGTAAACCAGCTAAATCTGCAGGGGGTTGAATACTACTTGTAGGCACTGTATATATATATATATATATATATATATATATATACAGTGCCTTGCAAAAGTATTCGGTACCAACTATTAATGCAATTATCCATGATGTCCACACATCATAGCAGTAGGAAATACATACAGTGCCTTATGATAAGTATTCGACCCCTTTGAATTTTTCAACCTTTTCCCACATTTCAGGCTTCAAACATAAAGATAAAAATTTTAATGTTATGATGAAGAATAAACAACAAGTGGGACACAATTGTGAAGTTGAACGAAATGTATTGCTTATTTTTAACTTTTTTAAAAATAAATAACTGAATTGAAATTGGGGCGTGCAATATTATTAGGCCCCTTTAAGTTAATACTTTGTAGCGCTACCTTTTGCTGCGATTACAGCTACAAGTCGCTTGGGGTATGTGTCTATCAGTTTTGCACATCGAGAGACTGAAATTCTTGCCCATTCTTCCTTTGCAAACAGCTCGAGCTGAGTGAGGTTGGATGGAGAGCATTTGTGAACAGCAGTTTTCAGCTCTTTCCACAGATTCTCGATTGGATTCAGGTCTGAACTTCGACTTGGCCATTCTAACACCTGGATACATTTATTTGTGAACCATTCCATTGTAGATTTTGCTTTATGTTGGGAATCATTGTCTTGTTGGAAAACAAATCTCCATCCCAGTCTCAGGTCTTTTGTAGACTCCCAACAGGTTTTCTTCAAGAATGGTCCTGTATTTGGCTTTATGCATCTTCCCATCAATTTTAACCATCTTCCCTGTCGCCGCTGAAGAAAAGCAGGCCCAAACCATGATGCTGCCACCACCATGTTTGACAGTGGGGATTGTGTGTTCAGGGTGATGAGCTGTGTTGCTTTTACGCCGAACATATCGTTTGACATTGTACCCAAATAATTCGAATTTAGTTTCATCTGACCAGAGCACCATCTGTCACATGTTTGGTGTGTCTCCCAGGTGGTTTGTGGCAAACTTTAAACAACACTTTTTATGGATATCTTTGAGAAATGGCTTTCTCCATGCCACTCTTCCATAAAGGCCAGATTTGTGCAGTGTACAACTGATTGTTGTCCTATGGACAGACTCTCCCACATCAGCTGTAGATCTCTGTAGTTCATCCAGAGTAATCATGGGCCTCTTGGCTGCATCTCTGATCAGTCTTCTCCTTGTTTGAGATGAAAGTTTGGATGGACGGCCGGGTCTTGGTAGATTTGCAGTGGTATGATATTCCTTCCATTTCAAAATGATTGCTTGTGCTCCTTGGGATGTTTAAAGTTTTGGAAATCTTCTTGTAGCCAAATCCGGCTTTAAAACTTCCCCACAACAGTATCACGGACCTGCCTGTTGTGTTTCTTGGTATTCATGATGCTCTGTGCTTTAAACAGAACACTGAGACTATCACAGAGCAAGTGCATTTATACGGAGACTTGATTACACACAGGTGGCTTATATTTATCATCATCAATAATTTTGGACAACATTGGATCATTCAGAGATCCTCAATGAACTTCTGGAGTGAGTTTGTTGCACTGAAAGTAAAGGGGTCGAATAATATTGCACGCGCCAATTTTCAGTTTATTCTTTTTTACAAAAGTTTGAAATATGCAATAAATGTTGTTAAACTTCAATTGTGTCCCACTTGTTGTCGATTCTTCACCATAACATTAAACTTTTTATCTTTATGTTTGAAACCTGAAATGGGGAAAAGGTTGAAAAATTCCAGGGGCCGAATACTTTCACAAGGCACTGTATATATAATGTGTTGGTTTTTTAATTTCTTCATTTTTAACCTGGTAAAAGAGGGGTGATTTTGAACTTTTTATTTTATATTTTTATATTTGTTCTACTTTCACTGCATTAAATAATCCCCCTTAGGGGACTTAAATCTGACCACTTGTTCTATATACTGCAATGCCACAGCATTGCAGGAAATAGCAGAAATCACAGTCTCCTTCGAACGCCGGCCACAGGCTGGCATTCACAGGAGTACTGTGATGATAGACACAGGGTCATCAGTGTGATGACAGACACAGGGTCATCAGCTGACCCCTGGCTTTCATGGCAGTGCATTGGTATCCCAGAATCGCATCGCAAGCATGCCGATGAGGGTTAGCAAAAATACACTCCCCTGCCAGGGCATGTTAAATACCGCTTTCAGAGGTTGACAATGGCATGTAACAGGTTAACAGTTGTGAGTCGAGAACCACCCCACCCACTGCTGTTAAAAGGCAGATGAGGGCTGAATGATTCAGCCTTCATCTGCAGGGAAAGATAGGGGCTCGGCCTGCATCAAAGACAGGAAAATGACTGATGGCGTACATAGCACAATGGTCATAAAGGCGTTAATAACCTCATTGATAGCATGCCAAGGTGTGTAAGTGCATATATTTCTAACTATTGTATAAATTAAGATGTTTTGAAAATTTTGTTTTCATTTTTAAATCATTTGCATATCATGAACACGTCTATCAATAATAAGAATTTCAGAACTCCATGACTTTTCAATCTTAATGTTGCAATTTCAATATTGAGAAGTGTATCATGTTTTTTTTCCATCAGATTATGGGTACACAGTCACTAGCGTATAAAAAAAATCAGTTGATTTGCATCTAGAAAAGTAGGACCATTTATTTCTCACTTATTTTTATTTCTCGCAGCTATTATTCATTTACAGGACCATTTATAGTGTCCTGTGCTATAGAATGGTAATGTATCCGTAAAAATCGGATGCCACTAGGATGATCCGTGTGGCATCTGATTTTTTTCTGGCACCTATAGACTTGAATAGGTGAGTCTTATCCAACTTATGTGTCCACTCGCAGCATGCTGTGATTTTTTCCTTGAGGGTGAATACAGCTGAGAAAAAAATTGCAGACCTGCTCTGCCTCATTAAATAACAGGGTCCGAGTGCAATCCATTGATTGTCGCATTGTACTAGTCTGAGTTATACGCTAGTATGAGCGAGCCCTATAAGTGATAACGGTTATAGTAAACATTTATAGCCGGCCAGCAATCAACCCACGAATGAGCAAAATTCTGAGAGTCTGGAGTGATGATTTTTATGCCAGTCTATCGCCAGCACATTCCCCCATAAAAACAGATATGCCACTGATAACATGATATTCTGTGCTAGTGAAAGTTTGGCGGCCTCTTTAACCCCTTAACGACCGCGGGAGGGGGGGGGGAAGCGTACATGTTAGCTGATTTATACAGCTGACATGTATGCCTACCAGGTACGAGCAGACCCGTGATCCACCCGTACCTGTTAACCCCTTCAATGCCGCTCTGAAACTGTCACAGCAGCATTATAATAGTGGTAGCGGTGTTCCGTTTACTCACCGCCCGACACTGGAAGTCACATGATGTGATCACGTGGATCCGATGGTTGTCATGGTAGCACAGGGTCATGGTGATGACTCCTGTAGCTTACATGACCCACTTCTTGTCTCACATGGTTGAGAACTGTGTGAGATAGATGAGCATATCTGGTGTTCACAGTAGTGTAGCTGTGATCAACAGATATGGAAGAGCGATAAGACTGCTGATCGTTATAGGGGGACTAGTAAAATAAAAACATTAAAAAAAAGTTTTGAAAAATTAAAATAAATAAATAAATAAATAAAAGTTCAAATCACTCCCCTTTCGTCCCATTGAAAATGAAAGGGTTAAAAAAATAGGAATTACAACCTACCGGTAATGATGTTTGCAGGAGCCCATCATGACAGCACCACAGGAGTTGCTTCCTCCAACCTCTACAGGGACAGGAAACAGAAGAGGTTAAAAGCCCCTTCCTTCCCCACCTCTCCAGTGGCTTTTTCAAGTACCACACCAGGATGGCTATAACGCAATTTTATTTGTTCTTGTTTGCTACATACAATGTTAATGCACATTATGCAGAAGAACGTAAGAGAGGGAAATTAGGGTGCTGTCAGCCTGAAGTACCTTCCTACCAAATGAGGTCTGATAGGAAGTAAAAATGTCTAACTTGTAATGTCGACAGAAAGTGTTTAGGCCTGACCCTGTGGCTGTCCTGCAAATTTGGTCTAGCGAGGCCCCTGCCCTTTCCGCCCACGAGGTGGACAGTGATCTAGTTGAGTGGGCCCTTAGTCGTTCTGGAGGGTCCTTCCCTGCTGATAGGTAGAGGTTATGGCTATCTTAACCCACCGAGATAGGGTTGCCTTTGAGACTGTCCTACTGCAATTTTTTCCCCCAAATTGGATGAACAGGATATGGTCTATCCTCCAGTTCCTGGTAGCCTCCAAATAGCCCAACACAGCTCGTGTCACATCTAAGGAATACATGAGCTGTTCTTTCTGGTTCTTGTAGTCGTGACAAAATAAGGGCAAGACAACTTCCTGCTCTAGATTACACGGAGACACCACCTTGGGGCGAAATGTGGGATCCATCTTCAGGATTATCCTGTCGTCTAAAATCTGCAGATATGAATCTCTGATAGACAATGCCCGGATGTCCCCAATTGTTTTAGCAGTTGTTAATGCCACCAAGAATAATTTTTGAAGGATAACTCCTCTATAGATATTTCAGCCAATGGTTCAAAGGGATGATCACAAAGTCCATTCAGGACCAATGCCAGATCCCAGGGAGGCACTGTAGTTCAGATTGTAGGTCTCAGCCGCTGGGTGCCTTTTACAAATTGTGCGACCCACGGATTGGAGGACAGCAGTGCATCAAAGAAAACACTCAAAGCCGAGATCTGGACTTTCAGTGTACTAGGTTTCAGTCCTTTGCGGAACCCCATTTGAATAAAATCCAAGATTTTTGGAATGTTTGGATGAGCACTGTTCCCAGGTTCTTCTCCTAGAAGCAAGCAGAATTTTCTCCAGACCTTCCTATATATTGTTCTCGTCACTGGTTTCCTACTCGCCTGGAGAGTGGAAATAACCTCATCCAACAGGCCTTTTTTCTTCAAAAATCTCCCTTCAGGATCCAGGCCAATAGCTGTAAGTGATGTAAGTCCTGGTGAAGAACTAGTCCCTGGCTGAGGAGATCTTCTGTCGGGGGAAGTAGTACCGGGTCTGCTATGGCAAGGCTCTTCAGTAGGGAGAACCAGATTCTCTTTGGCCAGTATAAGGATTACTTTCGCTCCGTCGTACTGTATCTTCCTGAGCACTCTGGAGCTTAACGGCAGAGGTGGAAAGGCGTATTCTAGACCCATATTCCAGGTTTGGGCTATGGCATCTACTGCAGCTGGGTTGCCCGTGGATTCAGGGAGATGAAAACCCTCATCTTTGCATTTCTTCTGGATGCGTACAAGTCCACTTTGGATCTGCTCCATTTGTCGATCAGACCCTGAAACTCACTTTCTTTTAGTTCCCACTATGAGGGATCAACCGTGCGCCTGCTGAGGAAATCTGCCAGGTGATTTTCTGAGCTCTTCAGATGAACTGCAGAAATGGATAGGATTGACTGTTCAGCCTAACGAAAAATTTTGTTTGCCAGGGCTTGTAGAGGGGGATGTTGCGAGCCTCCTTGATGTCGAATGCAGAAAGGACACTGTCGTGACATTGTTGGACTGTACCCGAATATGTTGTTTCAGGAATCGGTGTCGACCTCTCTTCAGGGCTTGCTAAACCGCATTCATTTCCCTGAAACTTGAAGATTGATCTGTTATTTGTGTTGGCCAGCTTCCCTGGAAGTAGTGGGAGCCCACATGGGCGCCCCAGCCTGTCTGACATCGGCAGTGTTACACAGGGCGAGGAGTCCCACAGAACACATAGCCGAAGATTGTTCCTATCTATCCACCATTTTAGATCCTTTATGATGTGGGGGTCAAGGTGATGGAAGGCCTTCCATATGATGAGACGTTGAAAAAGTGAGATATGTTTAGCTTAGGAAAAAGACGTCTCAGAGAAGATCTCATTTATATGTATAAACTAGCTGTATTACCCGGGCATTGCCTGGGATAGTAACTGTCTCTGTCTCTCTCCCAGTCTCTGTCTGTCTGTCTATGTCTCTTTCTGTCTATGTCTCTGTCTGTCTCTTTCTATCGGTTTGTCTCTTTTTGTCTGTCTCTGTGTTCCTGTCTGTGTGTCTGTCTCTCTGTCTCTGTGTGTCTGTCTCTGTGTGTCACTTTTCCTGTCTGTCTGTGTGTCTGTCTCTATCCATGTGTGTCTCTCTCTATCTCTGTGTCTGTCTCTCTATCTCTGTCTGACTCCCTCTATCTCTGTCTGACTCCCTCTATCTCTGTCTGTCTTTCTGTCTCTCTCTTTCTCTGTGTCTGTCTGTCTCTCTCTATCTCTGTGTCTGTCAGTCAGTGTCCCCGTCTGTCTCTTTCCCCGGCTGTCTCTTTCCAGGTCTGTGTCTTTCCAGGTCTATGTCTTTCCAGGTCTGTGTCTTTCCCACGTCTGTCTCTTTCCCAGTCTGTCTCTTTCCCCATCTGTCTCGTTCCAGCTCTGTCTCGTTCCAGCTCTGTCTCGTTCCAGCTCCGTCTCGTTCCAGCTCCGTCTCTTTCCAGCTCTGTCTCTTTCTAGCTCTGTCTCTTTCCCTGTCCTCATCTGTCTCTCTGTCTCTTTTCCTGTCTTTCACTGTTTTTGTCTCTTTCCCAGTCTGTCTCTTTCCCTGTCTGTCTCTTTCCCTGTCTTACTGTGCCTGTCTCTTTTCCTGTCTGTATCTGTCTGCCTCTGTCTCTTTGACTGTCTGTCTGTCTCTTTCCCTGTCTGTCTCCGTCTGTCTGCCTCTGTCTGTCTCTTTCCCTGTCTGTGCCTGTCTGCCTCTGTCTGTCTCTTTGATTGTCTGTGTCTCTCTCTCTCTCTCTTTCTCCCTTTCCCTGTCTGTCTCTTTCTCTGTCTGCCTCTTACTCTGTCTGTGCCTATGTCTGTCTGTCTCTCTCTATCCGTCTCCCCGACATCTTATTAGTTCACTCATAAGCTTCTTATATTATGAATGTCCTTTGTTTCTATAGCAACCAATCACAGCTGCTATTAATAACCTTTAGCTCGCAGGTCCATTAACTTTAATGGAGGCAGGTTTTTTGGAGAGTAACTGTAAAGCGCGGAGTTAAATTTTCCCGTCAAAACATAGTCTATGACGTTCCCTGAGTCACATGGGGCATCTGTGCAAAATTTCATGATTGTAAATGCAATGGTGCGGATTCCTTTAGCGGACATACACACACACACACACACACACACACACACACAGCTTTATATATTAGCTACATGTGTGGTCAATATAAAGGACTGGCACATGACTTATTTCTTCCAAAGACAATACTAAGGACCAGGGGGCATACACTGCAAGTGGAAGAAAAGCGATTCCGGCAGCTAAATGGGAAAGGGTTCTTTACAGTTAGAGCAGTCAGACTGTGGAATGCCCTACCACAAGAGGTAGTAATGGCAGATACTATAACAGCTTTTAAAAAAGGGCTGGATGATTTCCTCAGTACACACAAGATTGTGGGTTATAAGTGACTTAGGGACAAAATGTAGAATTGATGGAGGATGGTTGAACTAGATGGACCTAGGTCTTTTTTCAACCTATGTAACTATATAATTATGTATGTGATCTTGGTGTTTAAGGACCACCGGGACCCGACAGTGGAGGTCAAAACCAGCTTCTGGAGAACCCTGGAATGAAACTGATTCCATCATACACACGGGATCGCCTCTATCTTTTGAGATGGCAAGAAGGAGGTTCGCGTATCTGAGTCCAGCAGGATGCCCAGATAGCTTCCTTGTTTCCACCCTGAGATTGGATTTTTGTTCGTTTATTATCCAGCTGAGGGTCTGTAGTAAGTTCAATGTGGTGGCAGTTTTCTGTGACAGCTCCTCCAGTGAATCTGCTACTAGAAGATCCTCTAAGGGCCGGTTTACACGCTACGACATCGCTAGCAATTGCTAGCGATGTCGAGCGCGATAGCACCCGCCCCCGTCGTTGTAACGATATGTAGTGATCGCTGCCGTAGCGAACATTATCGCTACGGCAGCGTCACACGCACATACCTGTGCAGCGACGTCACTGTGACCAGCGAACTGCCTCCTTTCTAAGGGGGCGGTTCGTTCAGCGTCACAGCGACATCACAGCAGTGTCACTGAACCGCCGCCCAATAGAAAAGGAGGGGAGGAGATGAGCGGCCGGAACATGCCGCTTACCTCCTTCCTTCCTCCTTTACCGGTGGACGCAGGTAAGGAGATGTTTGTCGTTCCAGCGGCGTCACACATAGCGATGTGTGCTGCCGCAGGAACGACAAACAACATCGTTACTGCAGCAGCAATGATAATTGGGAAGGGACCTCCATGTCACCGATGAGCGATTTTGAACGTTTTTGCGACGATTCAAAATCGCTCATAGGTGTCGCACGCAATGACATCGCTAAAGCGGCCGGATATGCGTCACAAATTCCGTGACCCCCAACGAGATCGCTTTAGCGATCTCGTAGCATGTAAAGCCACCTTAAGTATGGGACTATAGAGATGTTGGATCTTCTGAGATGGGCGACTACTTCCGCCATCACATTGGTAAACACTCTGCGAGCAGATGAGAGGCTGAATGGTAGGCACCGGAACTGGAAATTATATATTCTCCCTTCTCTTTCTAGTGCAAATCTTAGGTATTTCTGATACTGTGGGTGAATGGCTATGTGGTAGTAAGCACTTTTCAGGTCTACCGTGGCCATGACTGCGTGTGTTGAGGAGCGGAATGGTGGATTTAATGGACTCCATGCGGAACCTCTTGTGGCGGACCCAGTGATTGAGGGGTTTTAAATTTATAATCGTACGAAATTCGCCTGAGGGTTTTGTGACAGAATAGGCATGAATAGTGGCCCTGGAACTGTTCTGAAACTGGAACCAGACGGATTGCCTGGGTGTGTAATAAGTAGAGTTGAGCGCGGTTCGCGGTTCGAGGTTCTCCAGTTCTAAGCTCGAGTGATTTTTGGGGCTGTTCGAGATCGAACTAGAACTCGAGCTTTTTGCAAAAGCTCGATAGTTCTAGATGCGTTCGAGAACGGTTCTAGCAGCAAAAAGCAGGGCTTTTTACAGCTACAGTGAGCAAGAGCCATCGCTGGCAGCCTGCCACAAGCTGGTAACCAAGATAAACATCGGGTATCCAAGCAAAGCGCTTTGGTTAGTAACCCGATGTTTATCTTAGTTACGTGCAGGAAGCCCACACTTTCCCGCTCAGCTCGCTCCACCCCCTCCTGCCCGCGGCATGTATACATACATATACACACACACACACACACACACAAACCCCCCCCCCCCTGCTCGGCTTACCTGCGGTGATGAAGTCCCGCCATCCTGACCTCAGCGCTGTCACTTTCCCCCATGGTCCATGGCCGCCGCCCACTTGTCACATCACCTTCTCTCGCTTCCGACCCGAGACTGACTAGCGGTGACGTCACGGACCTCTCGCGATACTTGAGGGGAAGGCGCCGGTCATTGAACTCAGTGACAGGGGCTGTCGGCAGTGCTGGAGATCAGCGCAGGTAATGTACCTCGCTGACAGCAGCACTTGTCACCCCCCTGCAGTGACCTGGGCTGACCCATTGATGTTAGCTCAGGTCACTGCACTGCTCTCCCAGCCAATGGGGAACATCCTGCTCTTCATTGACTGGGACAGTGTGGATCGTCATGGCAACCCCTTGGATTACAGCAGACCTGGATTTGTTTTTCAATCTAATAAATTGGTTAAAGAGGGAATGTTTTGGGGAGTGTTTTTTCAAATAAAATGTGTTTGTCGTCTATTTTTTTTTATTCCTGACTGGGTTGGTGATGTCGGGTATCTGATAGACGCCTGACCTCACCAACCCCAGGGCTTGATGCCAGGTGACATTACACATCTGGTATTAACCCCATATATTACCCCGTTTGCCACCGCACCAGGGCGCGGGATGAGCTGGGGCGAAGCACCAGGATTGGCGCATCTAATGGATGCGCCACTTCTGGGGTGGCTGCGGCCTGCTATTTTTAGGCTGGGGAGAGTCCAATAACCATGGACCTCCCTAGTCTGAGAATATCAGGCCCCAGTTGTCTGCTTTACCTTGGCTGGTGATCCAGTTTTGGGGGACCCCTACGTGTTTTTTTTTTTAAATTATTTATTTAATTTAAAATAACAGCGTGGAGTGCCCTCAGTTTTGGATTACCAGCCAAGGTGAGGTTGCCAGCTGTGGTCTGCAGGCTGCAGCCGTCTGCTTTACCCTAGCTGGCTACAAAACTAGGGGGAACCCTACGTCATTTTTTTTTTCATTTTTTTGGCTAAATACAAAGCTAAGCACCCCTTAGTGCCACATGAAAGGCACCAAAGGGTGCTCCACTTTTTCTCCACTTTTTCTCCACTTTTTCTCCATTTTTTTCTCCACTTTTTCTACATTTTTTTCTCCATTTTTTCCAACTTTTTCTCCACTTTTTCTCCACTTTTTCTCCACTTTTTCTCCACTTTTTTTCCATTTTTTTCTCGACTTTTGCTCCACTTTTTCTCCACTTTTTCTCCACTTTTTTTCCATTTTTTCTCCACTTTTTCTCCACTTTTTCTCCACTTTTTCTCCATTTTTTTCTCCACTTTTTCTCCACTTTTTCTCCACTTTTTCTCCACTTTTTCTCCACTTTTTCTCCACTTTTTTTCCATTTTTTCTCCACTTTTTCTCCATTTTTTTCTCCACTTTTTCTCCACTTTTTCTCCACTTTTTCTCCACTTTTTTTCCATTTTTTCTCCACTTTTTCTCCATTTTTTTTCTCCAATTTTTCTCCACTTTTTCTCCACTTTTTCTCCATTTTTTTCTCCACTTTTTCTCCACTTTTTTTTTCCATTTTTTTCTCCACTTTTTCTCCACTTTTTTTCCATTTTTTTCTCCACTTTTTCTCCACTTTTTCTCCACTTTTTTCTCCACTTTTTCTTCACTTTTTCTCCACTTTTTCTCCATTTTTTCTCCACTTTTTCTCCACTTTTTCTCCACTTTTTCTCCATTTTTTTTCTCCACTTTTTCTCCACTTTTTTTCCATTTTTTTCTCCATTTTTTCTCCACTTTTTCTCCACTTTTTCTCCATTTTTTTTCTCCACTTTTTCTCCACTTTTTCTCCATTTTTTTCTCCACTTTTTCTCCACTTTTGCTCCACTTTTTCTCCATTTTTTCTCCACTTTTTCTCCATTTTTTTCTCCACTTTTTCTCCACTTTTTTCTCCACTTTTTCTCCACTTTTTTTCCATTTTTTCTCCACTTTTTCTCCATTTTTTTCTCCACTTTTTCTCCACTTTTTTTCCATTTTTTTCTCCACTTTTTCTCCACTTTTTCTCCACTTTTTTCTCCACTTTTTCTTCACTTTTTCTCCACTTTTTCTCCATTTTTTCTCCACTTTTTCTCCACTTTTTCTCCACTTTTTCTCCATTTTTTTTCTCCACTTTTTTTCCATTTTTTTCTCCATTTTTTCTCCACTTTTTCTCCACTTTTTCTCCATTTTTTTTCTCCACTTTTTCTCCACTTTTTCTCCATTTTTTTCTCCACTTTTTCTCCACTTTTGCTCCACTTTTTCTCCATTTTTTCTCCACTTTTTCTCCATTTTTTTCTCCACTTTTTCTCCACTTTTTCTCCACTTTTTCTCCACTTTTTTTCCATTTTTTTCTCCATTTTTTCTCCACTTTTTCTCCACTTTTTCTCCATTTTTTTTCTCCACTTTTTCTCCACTTTTTCTCCATTTTTTTCTCCACTTTTTCTCCACTTTTGCTCCACTTTTTCTCCATTTTTTCTCCACTTTTTCTCCATTTTTTTCTCCACTTTTTCTCCACTTTTTTCTCCACTTTTTCTCCACTTTTTTTCCATTTTTTCTCCACTTTTTCTCCATTTTTTTCTCCACTTTTTCTCCACTTTTTTTTTCCATTTTTTTCTCCACTTTTTCTCCACTTTTTTTCCATTTTTTTCTCCACTTTTTCTCCACTTTTTCTCCACTTTTTTCTCCACTTTTTCTTCACTTTTTCTCCACTTTTTCTCCATTTTTTCTCCACTTTTTCTCCACTTTTTCTCCACTTTTTCTCCATTTTTTTTCTCCACTTTTTCTCCACTTTTTCTCCACTTTTTTTCCATTTTTTTCTCCATTTTTTCTCCACTTTTTCTCCACTTTTTCTCCATTTTTTTTCTCCACTTTTTCTCCACTTTTTCTCCATTTTTTTCTCCACTTTTTCTCCACTTTTGCTCCACTTTTTCTCCATTTTTTCTCCACTTTTTCTCCATTTTTTTCTCCACTTTTTCTCCACTTTTTCTCCACTTTTTCTCCACTTTTTTTCCATTTTTTCTCCACTTTTTCTCCATTTTTTTCTCCACTTTTTCTCCACTTTTTCTCCACTTTTTCTCCACTTTTTTTCCATTTTTTCTCCACTTTTTCTCCATTTTTTTTCTCCAATTTTTCTCCACTTTTTCTCCACTTTTTCTCCATTTTTTTCTCCACTTTTTCTCCACTTTTTTTTTCCATTTTTTTCTCCACTTTTTCTCCACTTTTTTTCCATTTTTTTCTCCACTTTTTCTCCACTTTTTCTCCACTTTTTTCTCCACTTTTTCTTCACTTTTTCTCCACTTTTTCTCCATTTTTTCTCCACTTTTTCTCCACTTTTTCTCCACTTTTTCTCCATTTTTTTTCTCCACTTTTTCTCCACTTTTTCTCCACTTTTTTTCCATTTTTTTCTCCATTTTTTCTCCACTTTTTCTCCACTTTTTCTCCATTTTTTTTCTCCACTTTTTCTCCACTTTTTCTCCATTTTTTTCTCCACTTTTTCTCCACTTTTGCTCCACTTTTTCTCCATTTTTTCTCCACTTTTTCTCCATTTTTTTCTCCACTTTTTCTCCACTTTTTTCTCCACTTTTTCTCCACTTTTTCTCCACTTTTTCTCCACTTTTTCTCTGTTCTTTTTCTATGGTCGGTCTACCCATTAGCTCTGCCATGCATACTGTAGCTCTACACCTACTGCACATGTTACTTTATGATTGACATCTCTTTCGTACCAGAGCTGTCTAAGTCTACTCTGACCCCATATTTGTCATTACTATATTGTCCTTGTACTGTATTATGACATTTGTATCATGTGTTTCATTTCTTGCTGTGTTGCAATTTTTTTGCTGCATCCCAATTGTACCTCTACATTGTTCTAGTTTATGTTATTGTTCTCTCACTCTTATGTGATACTGATTATTGTCATTTTTCATGATTACATGCAGATAAGTCCAATCTGACGAAGGCTCCGGCCGAAACGTCATTTGTAACTTGTTTTGGACAAAAACATATATGCTTATGAAAAAAATTTTTTTCTTAATACGGACCAATAAAGAGTGATTTTGCATTACTATCCGTTGTGACTTACCGTCATTTTTTTTAACTATTTTTTAAATAGAAAAAATTAATGGGCTTCCCTGTATTTTGATTGACAACCAAGGTAACGGCAGGCAGATGGGGGTGGCAACCCATAGCTGTCTGCTTTATCTGCGCTGAGAATCAAAAATACCGCGGAGCGCTACGTCATTTTTTTAAAGATTTATTTTTACAGCACTGTGATGTCCAGCAATCAAAATACAGGGAAGCCCATTTTATTTTTAGTTATTTAAATAAATAATTAAAAAAAATATATATGGGCTCCCGCTGCATTTTTTGTATTGCTAGCTAAGGGTAATCCAAGCAGCTACTGGCTGCTAACCCCCACTGCTTGGTGTTACCTTCACTGGCAATGGAAAATCCAGGGAAGCATTTTTTATTTTTTTTGCCAAAAAACTACAAAAAAAAGGACGTGAGCTTCGCCATATTTTTGTATGCTAGCCAGGTACAGCAGGCAGCCACGGGCTGCCTCCAACCCCCAGTTGCCTATTTGTACCCGGCTGGGAACCAAAAATATAGGGAAGCCCGTTTTTTTTTAATTATTTCACTTATTTCATGAAATAATTAAAAAACAAATGACGTGGGCTTCGCCCCATTTTTGTGTCCAGCCGGGTACAACTAGGCAGCTGGGGATTGGAATCCGCAGCACAGGTTAGCCCGAGGTTTCTGGGCGCCTCTGCTGCGGATTTCAGTCCGCAGCCGTCCCAGAAAATGGCGCTCTCATAGAAGCGCCATCATCTGGCGCTGTATCCAACTCTTCCAACAGCCCTGGAGCCGGGTGGCTTGTTGGGTAATCATGAGTTAATACTGGCTTTGTTTTACTAGCCAGTATTAAGCCAGAGATTCTTAATGTCAGGCACGTTTGACCCGGCCATTAAGAATCTCCAATAAAGGGTTAAAAAAAAACACCACACAGAGAAAAAATACTTTAATAGAAATAAATACACAGACACATTAGAGACTCCATCTTTATTACCCCTGTCAGCCCTCCACGATCCTGCTCTTCTGTCTTCTTTCTTTCTAGTGTAGTAGTAGTGACGATTGTAGTGAGGATGAGATTCACCAGCTCATCACTTGGGGCTGGGGAACCTCCATCCTCACTACAATCCTCACTAGTGTAGTAGTAGTGACGATTGTAGTGAGGAAGGATGAGATTCACCAGCTCATCACTTGGGGCTGGGGAACCTCCATCCTCACTACAATCATCACTACAATCGGGAAGCAGCGTGCAGCCTTCACTCCGTGAGTGATCACTGCTGGCTGTCAGCGATAACAGCGGTAACGCTGACAGACGCGTTACCATAGCAACGGTGCTCTCGGAGCCGCGGTTAGCGGTGACATCACCGCTAACTGCGTTGCTATGGCAACGGTGATCTCCGTTAATGACCGGCTGTGTCAGCCGGTCCCTAACGGAACGGGGAGTCGACCGTGTGCTAGAGCATGTCGCCGGTACACGGCGATACACATATGTGCACCGTGTACCGGATAGATGCACTCGCAGGTCCTACATGACGTGTCATAGTCATGTGACCAGTCTGTAGCCAATGAGATAATAGCCACGTGACTGGTCACATGGCTATTTTGACGTCACGATAGGTCCTGCATCTCTGCTGGCAGTGCCGTCACCGGGAGGATTCAGCGATCATCGGATGGAATAGCGGCAGGAGACAGAGTGCAGAAGGGATCGTGAGGACCGGTAAGTGTTATGGCAATGTTTATTAACTGTTTGTGTACATTTATCATGCATTTTTATGTGTTTGTGATTGCCTCCCATTCTAGCCTATACGTTCGAGTTCGGTTCGTCGAACGTTCGACGAACCGAACTCGAACGGGACCCCCGTTCGTCGAGCCGACCTCGAGCCGAACCGGGACCGGTTCGCTCATCTCTAGTAATAAGGTATCTATGTCTGACCAGAGGCGGGTTTAAAGGGACCTGGACTGGAGAGAACTCGATTTGGAGACCTTTCCATACTACCTGGAGGACACACGGATTGGAGGTTATTTTTCTCCACTCCTCCAGGAAGCTGCTAAGCCTCCCACCTATAGCCCTGGCATCAGGATCTATCTGATCTTTTTCTGGGGTCGAAGTGGGGATTTTTATCTTTTCCCCCTTTATGATAGCTCCATCTTCTAGATTTTCCCTTACCCCTGTATTACTGCATTCTAGAGGACCGAAATCTACGGGCAGGGATGGAACGATGAGGTCTGTCCTCCGGAAACCCTCCTTTCTTATCAGAAGCCTTTTCTAGAATTTCATCTAGAACAGGTCCAAAAACCCGGGTACATGAGAAGGGGATGGAACAAAGCTTATTCTTTGAAGCTTCGTCCTCTGACCACGTTTTTATCCATATTGCTCGGTGAGCCAAATTATTTAGGGCCTCATTCCTGGCTGAAAATCTAACTGACTCTGCCGAAGAATCCGCCATTAACCCTGTCACTATTTTTAACATGGGAATGGAGTCTAAGATGGCTTCTTTAGGGGCCTTGTCCCTAATCTGAGTCTCTAGGTCATATAACCATCGAGACATTCATCTGGCTACGGATGTAGAAGCTATATTGGCTTTAATGGTGGCTGCCGAAGCCTCCCAAGCTCTTTTGAGGAGACAATCCGCCTTTCTGTCCATGGGGTCCCTAAGACCCGAGGAATCCTCGAATGGGATAGATTTCGTCCTTGTGACCTTCGCAACCAGGACGTCAATCTTGGGAACGTCCTCCTACTCCTTAATGTCCTCTGTTTCAAACGGAAGACGAGCTTTGAAGTCTCGTGGGATCACAAGCTTTTTCTTGGCTTCTTCTCATGCTTCCATTATCATTGCCCGAACGTCCTGGTTAATGGGAAAGACCCTGTGTATCTGAGATCTCAGACTTCCGAACATCTCATCTTGTATGGACCTTGGTTTCTTTGTCTCCTCTATCATCATGGTTTTACGGACTGCCTGGAGAAGTTCTGTGATTCAGAGTCACATTGTCCTCCTCGTCTGAGGATTCATCTAATGTGTAACGCTGTCGCTTCTTAGGGACTGCTGAGGGTTCTTGTTGTGGAACTGTGGTAGCCATTGCTGCCTGTACCTCCTCCCGTATCATAGACCTCATTTCAGACAGGAGGGTTGTTTGCTCTTCTGAGACAAGTTTTGTGATACAGGCCTGGCAGAGCTTTTTGATATAGGGGTCAGGCAACTTTGTATTGCTTACTGCGCATCGTTTAGATTTTACTGATGCTTAGATTCCTTTTTGGGGATGGTGCCAGAGCCCATAGAGGAACTTCCACCCTGCAAACATACAAGGCTCAGACTATTCAGTAAACCACTCTATTAAAAGGGCCGATCCCAAACAGGGTGACACTTATGTGGACCTGGGGTTCATCAGGGAATTTGCCATCTGAACGTTCACCCTCGTCCATTGCAAGCTTCTAACAGCACAACTGCACCCAGCCTGCGTGAGGATATTACGGCGTACAATCCCCCCCCCTCAGGTTTTTATTACCTGTCTGCAGGTGACTCCAGGTCCTTGTCCTGCCTTCCGAGTTCTAGAATTCTTGCTGTCCTTCGGGAGTTGCACTTTACCGGAAACCAGAAATGCAACCTTTGCACATTCGCAATAATATGTTCCAGCCTGGAACGCATACCGCGCCTCCAGCAGGATGCTGAGAGCCTTCCGGATTAGGAAACGGCCTTTGCCGGGATCTCCAGCTCTACTGGCATGGCTGAGGGACTTCTCCTCGAGAGGTGTTGGCCTGGGGCGTCTTGACAGGCTGGAAGGAAAAAGCGAGGCCCCCCCCGATCCGCCTGGACCCCGTACATTACCGGTAAGCTCTTGCGTCCATCCTGTACAAGGACAGGAAAAACACTGGAGAGGTGGGTAGGGGAGGGACTTTTAACCTCTTGTGTCCTGTCCCTGTAGAGGTTGGAGGAAGCAACTCCTGTGGTGCTGTCATGCGGCATCCTGGAAATAAAAAATATACACACATTTGGTATTGCCGCGTTCAGAAATACCCGATCTATCAAAATATAAAATCAATGAATCTGATCGGTAAATGGCGTAGCATCAAAAAAAATTCCAAAATCTAAAATTATGTTTTTTCGGTCGCCACAAATTTTGCGCAAAGTGCAATAACAGGCAATCAAAACGTAGGATCTGTGTAAAAATGTCATCTTGAGATGCAAAAAATAAGCCGTCACGGAGCTATAGATCCTGAAAAATGAGAATGCTACGGGTTACGGAAAATGGCACAAAACATACGCCACTTTTTTTGGACAAACTTCTAATTTTTTTTAACCCCTAAGATAAAAGTAAACCTATTCATGTTTGGTGTCTACGAACTCGCACCGACCTGGGGCATCACAGCAACACTTCAGTTTTACATTATATAGCAAACACAGTAAATAAAATATCTCAAATACAATTAGAAGTTAGAAGTAGGGTGGCGAAAAAAAAAACCGAAAGCGCAAAATTGGACAGTCGTGAAGGGGTTAAATAGGTGGTCTTTTAATGATTGGCGGCTTTTTAACATCCTGGATCCCCCATCTAATGTGGTCATTACAGAAGCACTTTATTTGAAGTCTTGTCTTGATTGTCAAAGGTCCTTGAGTTACATTATGATTCATACATTGTCACACTGTTTCAGCTCAGAAGTGCAAATATACAATTCATGTTGCACAAAGCACAGAAAGTTGGCAAAGGTGCCAAATAATCTACACATACGTGGTACTGGAATCATAGCTTTTCAAACAAGGCTTCGCTAAGCGAACATGTATTACACCCTGGGTCATTCTTTAGTGAGACAGCGCCAGCGACTTGTTTATATTGCGATAATGCAAACAAGAACAAAAGATTACTTGAGTATTAAAGAAAGAACCAAGGGTGGGGCTAAAAGGTACATGGGATTTCACTGTAATTACTTAATGGCATGAGGAATAATTGTAACACAATTACAATGCACTATGGTAACAGGAAAGAAAATGGTGTATCGAACATCTTGAACATTTTCTACAAAAAAAGATCCTTTATGTTAAAGGAGTTTTCACATCTCAAACAATTGGAATATCCACAGCATATGCCATTAATGATAGATGCACACTTGCTTGGCTTATTTTTAAAGGGAATCTTTCGGCAGGTTTTTGCTATCAGGTAGGGGCTGAGATTGATATCAGTGATTTGTCACTTATTAGGCTGTGTTCTGTTGTTTCAGTACAATCAGAAGGAGATCATTACTGCCGGACTACGCACTACAGGTGAATATTAGTCTAACCACACCCCCCCCGTACTAATTAGTATCTTACTGTCAATATACAATGTACACAGCAAGCTGTGGTGTGGGCGGGGTTAACTTTCTGAGTTCTACTACATCTAAAAACGTTGATTGTGTACCAAATTCTGCACCAACTAACTAAATGAGACTATGTTAGAATCAGAGTCTAATTTCCTCCATCATGCTGCTCTCAGATGAGGTAGCAAAAAACCTGGCAACAGATTCCCTTTAACTACCACAGTAGGGGAAGGAAAAAGCCAAACATGCACAGCCTACTCTCCAACCGCAGTGACACAAGATGGAAATGCATTCTTAAGAAAGATGTGCCACTGGCATTTATTAGATTTTGTTGTCATCTTTTGTGAACATTCAAATAACCCGTCAAGTCACAATGGAGCTCTCAGTTATGGCATACAGATAGTCATCATATTCAAGTGACTTTGACAGACACATGATGTGACTGGGCATAAGGCCCCTTTCACACGTCAGTGATTCTGGTACGTTTGTGCTTTTTTTTAAATGTACCAGAATCACTGACATACGCAGACCTATTACAATCAATGGGTCTGCTCACACATCAGTGATGTTTCACTGAACGTGTCTCCGTGCAGCGTGCATGCATGGCCGTGATTCTGCACGGAGACAAGTCAGTTTTTTTCTGGCATCACTGATGACCCACGGACCACACTATGGTGTGATCCGTGTGTGATCCGTGAAAAACGTACCAGAAAATCATGGACATATTAAACATTTTCAACTAACCTTTCCAGCGATTCGCTCTGGAGCCTCCGTTCTCGGCAGCTTCTGCCTGGCTCATGAATATTCATGAGAGCAGGAAAACCCGACCAGGAAGTAGGTGCTGAGAGCGGTGGGCGGACGCTGCAGACCCGAGGAGTTCAGCACCATGGACAGTAGCAGTGAAGGCAGGTGAGTAATGTCCATATGCAATCACGGATCACGGATTGCACATGGACAACCCACGTGTGCCGTGAATCACGGAACACGAAGGGACATGTGCGTGTTTTACACGTCAGTGAAGAACGTCTGTGTTTTTCACTGACATGTGAAACAGGCCTTAGAATGGAGATTCTTGACGAGAAACAACCCTTTAAGAGAATATTGACCTGAGTTTTATTTTTGTGGAAACTGCAGCAAAAAATTTGCAACAAACACAATACATGCAACTATAAATCATAGGTAAGATGTACTGGTAATAGTCCCACTTTTTAAACCCTATGAACAAAGATAATTTTGTTGCATTATGGCTAGAAATTATGACAATAAAACAGTCACCTAAAAAAAAAAAAAAGATTATAATAAGTACAAATTTAGAATTAGGGACTGGAGTAAGATTACTGGCTAACCTGTGGTGGCTCAAGGAGGTGCACACATCTCATCAGACGCTCCTGATTCATGAAGAGGCATGCACCTCTTCATGAATCCGGAGCTTCAGACTTCACCACGCCAATCTTATTGAATCAGGGCCATTTTATTCTCTATAGCATAGGGAATAATTTGCGAATTGCTGGGGGTGTAACAGCCAGAACCACAATGACCCTAAAGGCCACTTTACACACAGCGACTTCGCTAGCGATGTCGCTAGTGAAAGCACCCGCTCCCGTTGGTTGTGCGTCAAAGGCAAATCGTTGCCCGTCACACTATACTTACCTGCCTAGCGACATCGCTGTGGCCGGCGAAACACCTCCTTTCTAACGGGGCGGTTCGTGTGGCGTCACAGCTGCGTCACTAAGCGGCCACCCAATATTAGCGGAGGGGCGGAGATGAGCAGGCGTAACATCCCGCCCACCTCCTTCCCTCCTCATTGGCAGCGGCCGCAGGTACGATGTTGTTCCTCGTTCCTGCGGAGTCACACATAGCGATGCGTGCTGCCGCAGGAACGACGAACAACGTCGTACCTGCAACAGCAACGATATTTGAGATTAGAACGACGTGTCAACGATCGACGATATGGTGAGTATTTTTGATCGTTAACGGTCATTCCTGCGTTTGACACGCAACAATGTTGCTAACGAGGCCAGATGTGCGTCACGAATTCCGTGACCCCAACGTCATCTCGTTAGCGATGTCGTTGCGTGTAAAGTGGCCTTAAGAATGGGGCTTTAGAAAGATCTGTCTGAATGAAATGGAGGGTAATCATGTGCACTACTGCTCCATTCATTCTTTAAGGGACTGTCACACAGGTGAGCGCTGTTCTTGGCTATGTTCCGCAGTCCAATAAAGAATGAGTGTAGTGGAGGTGTGAATACTTGACCTCTGCTTTATCCTACCAATAAAAGATAACCTAAAAACATGGTGAAACCACTTTTTACAATCTCTTTGATCTTTAACAGAAATATCTATCACTTCCGTAGATGGAATATATTTAGGCTTTATTCACAAATCAGTGTTTATACTCCATGCGGCACTGACACTTTATGCTCTATGGTGCTACTGACAGGTCAGGTTTGTTTTGTGTTTTTTTTCCTGATTGAAGGGTCTGCATAAAAAAAGACATGCTATTTTAGTCCGATTTGCAGACAGGACTGAAATATAACCAGTAGTGATGAGCGAAAACTAAAATTTTTCGGTTCAAATTATTCATACTGAATACCTAGTACTACTCCAGTATTCGTCACGAGTAACAAACCTAATGGCGAACTTGAACATTTTTCTTGACAATTTCCCCGAAAATAACACACTGTCTTATATTTTTTTTGCTCCAAAAATGCACTAGGTCTTATTTTCAGAGGGGGGAGCTATTATCAGGGAAAGAATGGTTTGGGGTAAGTTTACCTCCCAAAAAACTGCAGATCCCCCTTCCCAGGATCATCTTACCAGACCCCAGACATCTGTGTGGCTCCCAGGTCCTTCTGTGATTCTCGGCGGGTGCTATCAGCAGGTATGCTGCATGCCGTCCTCCCCTGCTTCTGACCGACACACACATTAGATCACACACACATGCACACTCACACATCAGGCTGCATACACTCACATACCACATATCGCACATACAATCGTGCACGCGCACACTTGCCACATCCGGTGATACCACTTGCTTACGGCCAGAAGGGGACTCTCTGCTCTCGTGTCTCTATTATGCGTTCCATCCACAGGTCCTGGAAGCTCCATTGTGCAGTGCACAGCGTCACAGGTCCTTAAGCCGCCGAGAAGTAATTGATATCGCAAGATGTGGTGAGTGTATGTGATTGTGTGTGTGATCTGATGTGTGGGTGATCTGATGTGTGTGTTCCGCCGCAGGTCCTTGATGCGTTCCACTGCTCCCGGTCGACATCTGAGGAGTATGACTGCAGGGTCTTCTTTCTTCTGGGGCTGCTTTCTATAATGAAGTGTCCTGCAGTATTTTTTTACTTTTTTAGCTGCATGGACACGTCATTATTGAACCTCAATTAGGTCTTATTTTCGGGGGAATGTCTTATATTTAGGCCTTGCAGAAAACTCCTGCTAGATTTTATTTTTGGGGATGTCTTATATTCGGGTGCAGGTACCTTATTTGTGATGAATACTGGAATAGTACTAGGTATTTGATACGAATAACTTGAACCCGAATATGTTACTATTCGCTCATCACCAATAACCATCAGTACGCAATGGGATTCATATGCTGCCACTTTTTTACTGACTCGTTGTGAAGAGAAGCTTTTACTCTAGCTGTGAGTTTTATACTCATGAGAACCATTCAAACAACAGAACAAATCAAAAATGGATTCAGAGCGTTAATGAAAGTGTTTTTTATTTGCGTTAATAAGGCCTTAAAGTAGTACAGTCATATTACACATTGATGGCTTATCCACAGGATTTTCCATAAATTTATGATTATTGGAGGACCTAACTCTAGGATACTCCGTTATAGTGAGGAAAGGGGTCCCATTTGCTGATTCTATGTCAAGCGGTCACCAAGGACTTCAATGAAGCGAAG
Source organism: Anomaloglossus baeobatrachus (assembly GCF_048569485.1). Classification (NCBI taxonomy): domain Eukaryota; kingdom Metazoa; phylum Chordata; class Amphibia; order Anura; family Aromobatidae; genus Anomaloglossus; species Anomaloglossus baeobatrachus. The sequence continues at coordinate 454,434,970 of NC_134354.1, forward strand.
TGCACTAGTGAAACCACCAGCTTTGCCCACTGTGTTCCATTAGAAGTGCAGTACCACTGAATAAAGTGTAGAGCTGACTGCCCTTTTCCACAGGATAATAGACAAAATAAAGCTATATATTAAAAATACAGTTCTATAACTCCACATTAGAGCACAGCAAAAATATTACAACAGTTATTACACAACAGATTGGATGTAACGATAAGATTATGGCAGAGCGAGTAGTCATATGTGCCACTCAAAACTGTGCGTAACGTAAAACCTGAAAAGCAGCTGCCATAAAAAGACAATGTAAAACGCAATCTGGGAACAATAAAAAAATGATGACGTGTTAAGTATGAATTAGCGGATTGGGGTCAATCATATACAGACTGTTGGTACAAAGGGAACTTGTCATTCACACCACCCCTCCACAAGAACAGGTAGTGCTGAATAGGGTAGTCTAAAATATTATAATAGATACATATTATAGTGCCGTTATTCGGCTATTATTTATATGGCAGAGCGCCTGTGCAGTCTATGGCCCTTCTTCACATCTCCACACCAGGGCTGCCCTGTGCTCCTTGATTGACAGTGAAGAGCACAGGTGACATTACGCAGCAGAGCCTCTGTCTCCTACATCAATTTCAGTGGAACCGATGGCACTGTAGTACTCTTGTATTGTTTTGCGCAGGATTAATGTTACTGATCAGTTCCCTTTAAGCAGAGGTAGCAACACCTTAAAGAAACTCTCCTTATGCTTTCTGAGGGTTTAGAGGAACAGAATTCCTATATTGGTACGCTTTTTTATCTATTTCTGAAAAAATATCACTATTAGATGCCTAAAAGACAGCTTCAGAAAATGAAATATGCCTTCTAGGATTTATTTCCTGAGATGTGCTGCATTACCGTCTACTCAGGCAATCACAACTAGTTTACTGCATTCCGTGCGGTCAATGGTATCAAAAACGTAATAAGTACACATCACCTATAAATAAATTGATATTTGTATATCATAAATATCTAAATATACATATTCCCCTATCAAAAATATATTACGGTAGTCCATATATATTAGTACATCAAAGAATACAGTGGGCAAGTCAATATTATTCAGGATTATTGACCCTTGGGCCAAACACCAACCTTTTATCTTATTGTCACAAGCTACTGGTTGTGTGTGATCTACAGCACATTCACTCACATTTATTTGTATTTATTATGCCAAAAACAGACAAGATTAGGTATCACACATTTTCCATTTTGGGAGGAAAAAAATGTGGATAAAACATTGGCTTAAAATCTATTACCCTAAACCCTTAGGGGTACTTTGCACACTACGACATCGCAGGTGCGATGTCGGTGGGGTCAAATCGAAAGTGACGCACATCCGGCGTCGCTGTCGACATCGGAGTATGTGAATCCTTTTTACTACGATTAACGAGCGCAAAAGCGTCGTTATCGTATGATCAGTGTAGCGTCGGTCATTTCCATAATTTCGGAAGGACCGATGTTACGAATTACGATGTTGTTCCTCGTTCCTGCGGCAGCACACATCGCTGTGTGTGAAGCCGCAGGAGCGAGGAACATCCCCTTACCTGCGTCCCGGCTGCAATGAGAAGGAAGGAGGTGGGCGGGATGTTTACGTCCCGCTCATCTCCGCCCCCTTGATTCTATTGGCCACCTGCCGTGTGATGTCGCTGTGATGCCGCACGACCCGCCCCCTTAGGAAGGAGGCGGTTCACCGGCCAGAGCGACGTCGCAGGGCAGTGCATGTGAAGCTGCCGTAGCGATAATTTTCGCTGCGGCAGCTATCACAAGATATCGCAGCTGCGACGGGGACTATCGCGCTCGGCATCGCTACCATCGGCTTGCGATGTCGTAGTGTGCAAAGTACCCCTTATTCTAAAGATGGCTACAAGTATAACTATTATGGCTATCCTACTATATACCACGTACAGTTACATCTTACATGTAATTGAGTAACTTAGTACATATATTGAATTACTTATCCTCTACTGATCCTGATCCACCACCGGTATGACAGTTCACAGCTGCATTCACAATTCCGCAAGCTTGGAAGCTGAAATCTCCCAGAATTCTTCCTGGCTGAATGTCTGCCCATAGCTTGCGTTAGTGATTTGCATTCTGGAGAATGTCAGCTTTACACCAGACGTCGTACAGTACTGTAATGATGTGGGAAAGCTACCTGCTCCATTTCATTATAGGGGGTGTGTCCACGATCCCCTGATTCTAATGAAAACCAGCAGATGCATGAAAGTAGCTCAGACATACTCTACAAGCTTTAATCTAGAATCAATGCAAAAAAAGTAATACAAGAGGTGCTCAAATTATATGTAGATAATATATTAAAGGGAATCAGTTACCAGGTTTTTGCCATGTAATCCAAGAGCAGCATAATATAGGGGCTTAGACCCTGATTCCACTGATGTCACTTGCTGGTCTGGTTGCTGTCTTTTTTTTGGTACAATCACTGTTTCTTTGGACAGATGTAGTAGCGCTCAAAATACTGGGCCCTGTATAATCTCGCCCCTCCACTGATTGACATCTGCTAATTAATGATGGGGGTGTGGTTGGACAAGGAGGTATCAGGACAGTTGTTCTGTAGTGATAATCTCCTACTGATAAAGAAAAACTTATTTTATTGAAATAGCAGCACACAGTCTAATAAGTGACACATCACTGGTATCAGGGTAGCTGCCCTTACATTATGCTGCTCTCAGATTACATAGCAAAAACCTGCTGACAGATTCCCTTCAAGTGTAAAATTTTGTTCTAAGATAAATAATACTCATTAATTACAATTGTTAGGACCACTGTAATAAAATAATTATTTTTAACTGCTGTAAATCAGGTCCATCAGTCTGATATCGTGACATAGGCCATGTTTTAAAGCACCACTTCAGTGTTTATTTCATTGTAGTGCTGGAGTGATGCTGCTAACTTGAGCTCCCTGCCCCTACTGTTATACTCACCAGCCGCCATCTCCAGCGCCACTAACTTTTGACCGTGACTTCTGACTTACCAGAAGTCAGAAGTAACACACACAAGCTCTCAATATAAGTCTATGAGAGCCTCGTTCTGGCTCTCATAGACTTAAATTGAGTTGTGTGATCTCCGGATTGCCCAGCAAACACTGGAGCGATCCAGCAAGTAACAAACTGCTGGAGACTAAACAGAGCGGTGAAAATAACAGATGAAGATGGCAGCTAATAAGTATGAGACTTAAGCGGGCTTTACACACTACGACATCGCTAGCAATTGCTAGCGATATCGAGCGTGTAAGCACCCGCCCCCGTCGTGTGTGTGATATCGTATGTTCGCTGCCTTAGTGAACATTATTGCTACGGCAGCGTCACACGCACTTACCTGGTCGTCGTCGTCGCCGTGACTGCCGAACAATCCCTCCCTCAAGGGGGAGGGACGTTCGGCATCACAGCGACATCACTAAGCGGCCGGCCAATCAAAGCGGAGGGGCGTAGATGAGCCGGACGTAACATCCCACCCACCTCCTTCCTTCCGCATTGCGGTCGGCGGCAGGTAAGGAGACGTTCCTCGCTCCTGCGGTGTCACACACAGCGACGTGTGCTGCCGCAGGAACGATGAACCACATCGATAATCAACCATTACCGATTTTTTGTTTTGGGATGACCTCTCCATGGTGAACGATTTTCACCATTTTTGAGGTCGCTTAAGGTCGCTGGTAAGTGTCACATGCTGCGATATCGGTAATGATGCCGGATGTGCATCACTAACAACGTGACCGCGACGATAAAACATTAACGATATCGTAGTGTGTAAAGCCCCCTTAAGTGCAGGGAACTTAGATTAGTGGCACCACTCCAGCACTGCAATAAACAATAAAACGCTAGACAGGTGCTTTAAAAAACATAACAAAACCTTTAACAAAAACCTTTCCAATGCTCCATTTAACATTGTAAGTACGCACCTTCCCAGGAAGCATTTTTGTGGTTAAATATATCTGAACACTTACTAGATATACATTTTGGAGGAGTGATTTTTTTTATATCTATGGACAGCATCATTTTTGCCCAAGTCCAGGAACCATCTCTGAGTTTCTGGTTTAGGACATGCCTCCCATACCTTTACACTACACAGCATTACCACAGTTTTACTGCCATTTAAGGCTGAATATTTTTGCAAGTTTTTTTTGTTAAAAAATGCTGGTACTAAATCTTGTTTCGAACTTTATGGTAAAATGTTAAAAAGCCTACAAACATTTTATCATTTTTACATTTGCCATTATTAGCAACATCTTTTCTAAATGACTTAGATTTTGTCTGTAAAACTGCGAAATGTTAAAAATTAAAAAAAAAATGCCACCAACCTGCCTTAAAACAAATGAGGACATTTACAAAGCTCAAGATGTTTTTTGGATACTTTTTGCAAGAGGTAATTTGAGCTATATTAGTGCGATGGAAACTAACCAATAAGTGCTGTCTTAAAGGGAACCTGTCACCTAGAATATGCGTTCTGACCTATCAGCAGACGCATGTGTGCCCCAATTACACCTCCCTACCCATCCTTGTGTTGTAAAATTGTGTAATATGAAAGTAATAAAAAACGTTTTATTACTTTCACATTTCCTATGTAAATTAGAGAGCCGCTGGCCACATGGGCGGCGCCTTGCCCTATGAACGTCTGCATACTTTCCGTTGTATCACGCCCCTGTGGCCGTGATACCATGAAGTCACATGAGCGACGTCCCCATCGCACATTCTATCCTGCGCGCGTTTATACTTACCATTGCGGCAGGCTTCTCTTCCGGGTTCTCCTTGTCAGTTTCAGACGCGTACTGCGCATGTGCAGTGCGCGTCTGAAGCTGGCGAGTGAACACCCGGAAAAGAAGCCTGCTGCAATGCGTGCAGGATAGAATGAGCGACGGGGACGTTGCTCATGTGACTCCGTGGTATCACGTCCCTGTGATGCAGACGTTCATAGGGCAAGGCGCCGCCCATGTGGCCAGCGGCTCTCTAATTTACATAGGAAATATGAAAGTAATAAAATGTTTTTTATTACTTTCATATTACACAATTTTACAACACAAGGATGGGTAGGGAGGTGTAATTAGGGCACACATGCGTCTGCTGATAGGTCAGAACGCATATTCTAGGTGACAGGTTCCCTTTAAGATGCCCCAAAATATCCTACAGGAGCCTTAGTGATAAAGCTGGCCCATTTAATGACTTTCTAAACATTAGTAAATCTGATCCATGGTGGTTTTCTTTTTACATGGATTTTAAAACAGAATGAGAAGGGGTTTCCATCAGCTTTTCCCCTTGATAAGCTGCAATGCTCAGTGCAGGCCTGAGGGGGCAGTGTATGATAGTGTTTCCTATAGATTAGCCTGAAACGGCTGAACTGTATCTATAACTCAGTCTTCAGTATCAGATTATTTTTAGATGATAAAACAGTAACGTATTAAGATTTTTTTCAACATACTGCTACCTCTGGTAAATGTAACGCAAAGCATATGGTCATTTTAGTTTCTGACCAAAGTTCATCGGTTCATATTACAATAAAACAGGTTTACAAAGTAATATATTAATGAAGTCACATTTTAACAAAACCACTAGATTATTGCCCAAAGCCCGCCGTATAAATTTGATCACCACCGCAGCACCGAATAAAAACAAGTAAGCTATATGGTCACCGGCTAGAAATCCCCCAAATCACGTCCAAACTCATCCGACATAGAAACGGACAGGATTTGTTTAGTTTTCTCCCAATGACAATTGTAAATTATTTACCATCCGAACCTATTAACTGTCCTAGATGACTAACCGTCCCCTTTCATTCTGTTAAATAGACAGCAAACTATATCTTCAGAAAAATGCAGTGCTCTTCTCCGGTAAAACGTCATTTCATTATCATTACACAATGAGAGGCTCTTCGGATTACCCATTAGAAATTTAGTGCAATTCTGTAGAAAATCACATTGTGATTTATTAAACAACCATCTAAAATCTAGAATTGTAGTGTTTTTGTAACGTGGAAGCTTGTAACAAGGCTCCATACATATGACGTCCGTGACTTGGACCACAGCTCCTCGTGTAATGAGGCTGTAACACAATTGGCGAATAGTAGCCCAGTCCCTTCTACTGACTCCAAGTAAAACCCAGCCACATAGCATGACTGCAGCTTATATACTGAATGTTATCTGTCCTTGCTGGAGGCCGAATTACTGTATAGTCTCATGGCCTTTCGGCAAATAAGCCAAAACCAGTATATCTGTGGAGCCATAATGGTGCCCATTGTAATGTTGCAGTGCAGGGGGATGTTGAAAGGCACTTGGTATAGTGGAATCCCATACTGCTTCCCGTAGGCATGGTACATAAATGGAAACAGCAGGATACGGCAGGCAAAAAAGGTCAGCAGGACAAAAGCACCGTTCACTTTGTGCAATAAGGAGTTCTGTAAGTTCATCTGTAGGAAATAAAACACACAGGATTAGTGTGAATGCAAACGTAATTAAAAGGGACCATATTACAGCATAACTAACCCTGCTCTGTATCTGCACTGCTATAACCATTGGTATTAATTGTTGGGTAGATTACATATGGTAATTAAAGGGCACTTCCTTAGCATAGCTGATGGTGTGATTGGTGATGTCAACTGATCCCGTAAGCAGAATCAAGTAGCTGATTAACTAGAACAATCATTTTTTAAAACCGACATTTCTCAAAAATATCTTTGCAATTTACATTTATGAAAAATGCTGATTAGTTTTAAAATGTTCTTAGTAAAGGACCAGAAGTATTGAACTTTCTTCAGTCTTGACATAGAGGGAGCAGATCCTATGTTGAGACATCACAGTAGCATGTAATCCAGACCCAGACTATCCTCCCCGTACTATGAGCTGCCAGACAGAGGAAGCTAGCAAGGAATAATATGGAGGGAATGCCTCCCATCAGTGAAACGTGTTGGCTAGGGGGACAGAGACTGACGGGGCTTGATAACATCCGACGGAGACATCTTAACGCAGGATCTGTTTCTTGCTAATAAAAAGAAAATCTGATTATTTTTTTTTTACTATAGGTAAATAAAGAAAATTATTTAACGATTCCTGTCAATTAGTCACCAACAGCCAGCTTGGTTTGTCAGTCTTCGCAAGGAGAAAAGTTCTCACCTTAGACCCCACTATAGCTTCTCATACAGCCAGATCAGACCTCATACTTTGCACTGACAAGGGGCAATCATCCCGAAACACCATGTCTGCTAATTGAGGTTCTGATTTGGCATAAATCCTAAGTCATATGAAAAGGCTCATTAAAGGGCCACTTTTGACTTTTAGGATTGCTACTTTCAATAGGTGGCACTAGTTTGTCTCCTTCCTCCCTGAAAAGACAATTTGTCAATTAGTAAATCATATATAATTTAAACCCACCTGTAAATGGATTATGCCACATAAACAGTGCCACTGTTTACAAAAGGTAAAAGCATTCCTGATGTACACAGTACGATCTGTAATAGCTTGTTCAGTGCACATAGATTGCCAATGTTCTTGTAGCACAGGTACTATTTACACAGAACGATGTGCTGCCAAGAACACTGCTGCACAAAAGCTCATATCACCAGATGAACAAGCGTTTTGCTTAAGATTATCGCAAAATGATTGGTTCTAGGAGAATGCGTTTGCAATAATCTTGCAATGTAAATGCACCTTAATGCTCCTGCAATTTATCAGGAGCAGCATGGGTGCTCATCTGTCATAGACAGTCAGGGAAGAACCTTAAGGAGAAGACAGAAGGAGTTTATTACAAATCCTGCCTGCTCTTTTCAAGTCATAGCTACAATAATTGCTATTCCGAAGAATCTGATAGGTTCAGTGAACACATGAATGCGAATGTCTGCGCTTTATGGCACAGCTGCTACATCCTGGCAGATCCAGATCATCTATGGGAGTGACTTCTGTCACGTAAGTGGTATTTTCCACTGTAATTGGGGTTCCCATGGATGCCTCAGTTACAGTAACAACTTTACTGTAAAATGTAATTTATCCTTTATCCTTTGATAAACTCTTAGGAGGCATATTATTTAACAAATATGATATAAAAACATAAAAATGTGTAATGGAAGAATTACAAACAAAAGTTCTTTCTCCCCCATAGGAAAAAAACAGTATAAACACATTTTTCATACACATAAAATACATAAAAACAAAAGACTAAAGGTACCGTCACACATAACGAGATCGCTAGCGAGATCGCTGCTGAGTCATGGTTTCTGTGACGCAGTAGCGATCCCGTTAGCGATCTTGTTATGTGTGACACCTACCAGCAATCAGGCCCCTGCTGTGAGATCTCTAGTCGTTGCAGAATGGTCCAGGCCATTTTCTTCAAAGGCGATGTCCTGCTGGGCAGGACCCATCGCTGTGTTTGACACTGTGTGACAGGGTCACAGTGACTACTGAGATCGTTATACAGGTCGCTACTGCGACCTGTACCATTCCTGCATCGTTGGTAAGGTCTGACTGTGTGACATCTCACCTGCGACCTCCCGGCGACTTACCTGCGATCCCTATCAGGTCGCATCATTTTTGGGATCGCTGGTAAGTCGTTGTGTGTGACTGGGCCTTTACACATATTAGATATCTAGAAAACCATAATAACCTGGATAATTCACTCAATAGGTTTAGTGTGTAACATGGAATTTTATACACAAAACGCTAAAGATCAATTTTATACAGTTACTAGTTGTAGTACCCGGGGCGTTGCCTGGGATAGTAACTGTCTCTTTGTCTGTGTGTCTGTCTCTGTGTGTCTGTCTCTATCCATGTGTGTCTCTGTCACTATCCATGTGTGTCTCTGTCTCTATCTATGTGTGTCTGTATCTATCTCTGTCTGTCTCTGTATCAGTCTCTGTCTGTCTGTCTATCTCTCTCTGTATCTGTCTGTCTCTCTCTAGCTGTGTCTGTCTCTTTCCCCGTCTTTTTCCTTGTCTCTGTCTCTTTCCCTGTCTGTCTCTTTCCCTGTCTGCCTATGTCTCTTTGACTATCTCTATCTGTCTGACTATCTCTCTGTCTCTTTCCCTGCCTCTTACTCTGTCTGTATCTATGTCTGTCAGTCTGTCTCTCTCTATCTGTCTCTTTCCCTGTCTGTCTGTGTCTGTCTGCCTCTGTCTCTTTGACTGTCTGTCTCTTTCCCTGTCTGTGTCTCTGTCTCTTTCCCTGTCTGCCTCTTACTCTGTCTGTGCCTATGTCTGTCTGTCTCTCTCTGTTTCTCTACTGACATTTTATTACCTCACACATAAGCTTGTTATACTATTAATGTCTTTCGTTTCTATAGAAACCACTCACAGCTGCTATTAATAACCTATAGCTTGTAGCTCCATTGACTTTAATGGAGGAAGGTTTGTTGGAGAGTAACTGTAAAGCGCGGAGTTAAATTTTCCCGTGAAAACGTAGTCTATGATGTTCCCTGAGTCACATGGAGTGTCTGTGCAAAATTTTGTGATTGTGAATGTGACGGTGCGGATTCCTTTAGCGGACATACACACACATACATACATACATACATACATAAATACATAAATACATACATACATACATACATACATATACACACACACACTCAGCTTTATATATTAGATTTCACAAAAAAATTATGCTATTACAATACTTTATATGTACCTTCAAATAGTGTAAAAACTAATATTTCTTGTGCATATAACAAGGCATTATACAGCCATTTAACACTAGAAGTCCCAGGGAGGGGTCATTTAACATTTCTACCTTTGGAACCCAGAGACGGGTCGAATGACCTGAAGGATTTTAGCTAACATCCTATAATCACCGTCTTTTGTTCTGTAAATAAGGCCATTACTGTTGCACTACAGGAGGTTGTTGTTTTCCATTGAGTTTAGCCATTTAGTTTCTAGTTAGTTCTATTCAGTTAATTGTATTTGATAATATAATTGACTAAAGGCCGCTTTACACACTGCGATATCGGTCCCGATATCGCTAGTGTGGGTACCTGCCCCCATCTGTTGTGCGACACGGGAAAAATCGCTGCCCATGCCGCACAACATCGCCCAGACCCGTCACACATACTTACCTGCCCGGCGACGTCGCTGTGACCGGCGAACCGCCTCCTTTCTAAGGGGGAGGTCCGTGCGGCATCACAGCGACGTCACTGAGCGGCCGCCCAATAGAAGCGGATGGGCGGAGATGAGCGGGATGTAACATCCCGCCCACCTCCTTCCTTCCTCATAGCGGCCGGGAGGCAGGTAAGGAGAGCTTCCTTGTTCCTGCGGCGTCACACATAGCACTGTGTGCTGCCGTAGCAACGAGGAACAACATCGTTACTGCTGCAGTAACGATAATTGAGAATGGACCCCCATGTCACCGATGAGCGATTTTGCACGTTTTTGCGACAATGCAAAATCGCTCATCGGTGTCACACGCAACAACATCGCTAATGTGGCCGGATGTGCGTCACAAATTCCGTGACCCCAACGACTCCGCATTAGCGATATTGTAGCGTGTAAAGCCCCCTTAAGGGTCATTTGACCCTCTTTCGAGATTTCAGGGGGAGCTCGAAATTTCTGGGACTTCTAGTGTTAAAGGGAATCTGTCACCAGGCTTTTGCTCTCCATCTGACAGCAGGATAATGTATCGACAGATACCATGATTCCAGCGATGTGTCACTTACTGGGCTGTTTGCTGTCATTTTGATAAAATCAATGTTTTCTCTGCTGCAGATCTAACAGTAATACAGAGCTAATGAGTATGCTGGACTACCTGGCAGCACGTCAAGTAGTCCTGCAAAGATAATCTACTGCTGATTAAATAGTGATTTTAATCAAAACTATACTAAGCAGCCCAGTAAGTGATACATAGCTGGAATCAGGATTAGAGATGAGCGAACCCATGGAAGTTCGGTTCGGCGGGCCAGCCAAACTTTAAACTAAAATCGATTTGGGACCCAAACTTGACCTGAACCTCAATGGAAGTCACTAATTGGCCAGTTCGAGTCTCCACTCACATGCAGCCGGCCATAAACAGATCACTTCCGGGGGCGGGTGAGTGGGGTTTTTCAATTTTTTTTTACTTGGTGCATACTACATCCAATCACGCTGTTGTTACCCCCAGTGTGTGCCGTTTGAACAGTGCAAGCGATTCGCACAGGGCTGAGCACTGAGTGTACCCAAGCACAGCAATGCTTGTGTGAGTCGTGTTCATACGTAAAGCATCCAAACTCCGAATCCGAACACCGTTATTTTGTGTAAAGTCTGGTACGAACACCAAACTTGGAGCTCACGGATCTCTAATCAGGATCTCTGCCCCTACATTATGCTGCTCTCAGATTAGGTGTTAAAAATCTGGTGACAGATTCCCTTTAAGAAAAAAAAAGTTATGGCTCATCATTAAAGAACCTGCAAGCACAATTTTGTAATGTAAACTAAACACAGGGTGTAATGGCATTGTTATTCTGATTACATTGATATCTTTGGGAAAAAAAAAAATCAGATTTGTGGTTCTTCTTTAAGTAGTTTACTACTAATTAGTAGGGATGATCGAATATCCCAAATATTCGGCTTCGCGAATATTCGACGAATAGGTCGCCGCTATGCGAATATTCGATGCGCAATGTAAGTCTATGAGAAGCCCGAATAGTTGCTATTCGGCAACTATTCGGGTTTCCCATAGACTTACATTGCGCATCGAATATTCGTAAATAGTCGAATAGCAGAGACCTATTCGTCGAATATGGGTGTAGCCGAATATTTGAGGTATTCGATCATCCCTACTAATTAGGTCTCTTTCTCCCTGCCAGTGATTCCCTAGCCCCTCCGCCTGCCCCTAGTCTCTGAATGACAGGTCACTACTGAGATTTCAAACAGAAGAGGCAGGTCATTCACAAAGCATAGGAAAGCAAAATTGTTGGGGAATCACAGACAGGGAAGATAAATCTTGTGCACCAAAATCTAATTAGTAGAAAACATCAAATGATGATTAAAGAAGAACCACATAGAGGATTTCGACACCAAAGATATCAGTGTAATCAGTATTACAGCGACATTACAGCCATGTCTTTTCTTTACAATTCAAATTTGTGCTGTGGTTCTGTTTAAGGCCTTCCCAGGCCAGGTCATTTATGGGATAAAAGTTTAGAGCCAGGCTAATGCCCCTCAAGCATAGGACTCCGCAAGTATTTTAGGTTTTTACATAGCTCAAAAGACTGTAGACATTGTATAATTAACTCACTGAACCCTGCCACATACCTGTATTAAAAGTTTGCCAAGTGATACAAATGGTGTGCTCAGTTCTGCAACTAGGAGACAGCCAACATAAAAATCTCCAATATCTCCTCTAATAAACTGCAAAATAGAAGCAAAAAAGTAAAGACCATTAAGATGAGCATATGCAGTCTATAAAACCTGGCGGGAAGAAATGCATGGTATGACAGCTCGTGTTGATACAAGTAGTAGACTAAAGCTAGCATAGCTTGAGGTATGTGATATTTACATGGTGATTTGTGTAGTGAGGACAAACCTGTGATTATAGCTTGTATCAGACAAATGCACTCACTCCTCAATGTTACCATAATTCCCATCACAATAGTACACAAAATAATACATGTATACATTACAAGACCCTTCTATGGACCAGAACGAAGATCCTGGACATGCTAATGGCTTCACTGTTATCTACAAAGTACATCCTGATAATATAGATAGTATTATTATATAGGAATTAGGAAATTAATAAAGAACTAAGAATTAAAAATACAAGCAAACTAGTATCAATTCTATTGATTGCCATGAACTAATACAATGATTTGCTCTCTGGCAACACAAAATAATCACACAACTTCGAATGTAACTTAGGGCTCATTCACATGACCGTTCCTTCTGTCCTGGTCAGTGTCTGTTTTTTTGCGGACCCACGGACAGGACCATCTTTTTAATGTCTTTTGTAAAACACCAAAAAAACTGAGCTGTGACAATTGTTCAATAAACATGCAACATTACAAGCATGTGAATTGCAGCCTCAAGACTAGAAAAAAACCAGGAGAAAATTGTAGAAAAAATACCCTGACTATAAATAAATAAATTGCAAGTGCTTAATAAACAGGGTACTTAGTATATACATTTTTGCAAAAAGGTAAGAAGCTGTCTCACCTCGTCATGGTGTACCCATCTGAGACAGTCCCTAACCTACTAAAGTTAAAAACAATTACCTGCTTCTCACTTTTTGCTGTGTATTTAATCTGGGACCCAGCTGACCACTTTACCATCCATATTGAAGTTTTGACATGACACTAGTCAGGTACAGAATATGTTTTTAACTTTAGTAGGTTAAGGACTGTCTCAGATGGGTACACCGTGACGAGGTGAGACAGCTTCTTACCTTTTTGCAAAAATGTATATACTAAGTACCCTGTTTATTAAGCACTTGCAATTTATTTATTTATAGTCAGGGTATTTTTTCTACAATTTTCTCCTGTTTTTTATTAATGTCTTTTGTGTAGGGTCGGATGGCACACGGTAGCACTTCCTTGTGCATCAGTTCCTACAAAAAAACCACATCGGGTGCCGTATGTCCGTTCCTTTATTTTGGAACATGTCCTATTCTGTTCCAGAATAACGGACCGTGACTCAATACAAGTCAATGGGCCCGCAAAATCCCTGGAAGCCGTATGGAAGCACTTCTATGTGACCTCCGTCGGGTGCCTGTGCAGTCTGTGTCCCACTCCCGCCCCGCGGCTGCTCGCACTGCAGTGTCTGAGCATTTGCTGGCACTGCACTGTGTGTCCGCATATGCCTGCACTGCAATGTCAGCATATGCCTGCACTGCAGTGTCTGAGCATTTGCCCGCACTGCAGTGTGTCCGCATATTCCCGCACTGCAGTGTGTCCGCATATGCCCGCACTGCAGTGTGTCCGCATATTCCCGCACTGCAGTGTGTCCGCATCTGCCCGCACTGGAGTGTGTCAGCATCTGCCCGCACTGCACTGTGTCAGCATCTGCCCGCACTGCACTGTGTCAGCATCTGCCCGCACTGCACTGTGTCAGCATCTGCCCACACACTGCACTGTGTCAGCATCTGCCCACACACTGCACTGTGTCAGCATCTGCCCACACTGCAGTGCGAGCAGCTGCGGGGATGAGGAGTGTTGCCGTCAGGAGGTTAGTAAAGTTCATTTCCTGCGGTGATGAACTCCTGCACTCCTGACGTCAGCACTCGTCACTGACAGACGTGTTCTAACATCACCTCTCGCAGGTGGCCCGAGACTGACTAGTGGTGACGTCACGGGTCACTCACGAGAGGTGATCTGAGAACGCGGCGGTCATTGATCTCAGTGACCAGCGCTGACGTCAAGAGTGCAGCGGCTTCCATCACCGCAGGTAATGTACCTCGCTAACCTCCTGAAGTCACCGCTGGTCATGCCCTGCAGTGACCTGGGCTGACCTCATGATGTTCTTCATTGACTGAGACAATGAGTATGATATGGATCGTTGTAGGACCCCCTTATTGGATTATGCTGGACCCAGATTTGTTTTTCTTTTCTATAAATTGGTGAAAGAGGGAATGTTTTAGGGAGTTTTTTTTTCAAATAAAAATTAGTTTGTCGTCTATTTTTTTTAAATTACTGACTGGGTTACTGATGTCGGGTATCTGATAGACGCCGTGACATCCGTAACCCCGGGAATTGATGCCCGGTGACATTACACATCTGGTATCAACCCCATATATTACCTTATTTGATACCGCACCAGGGCATCGGGATGAGCTGGGAAAAAGCACCAGGATTGGCACATCTAATGGATGCGCCACTTCTGGGGCGGCCGCGGACTGATATTCTTAGGCTGGGGAGGGTCCAATAACCGCGGACCTCCCTAGTCTGAGAATACCAGACCACAGCTGTCCGCTTTACCTTGGGTGGTTATCCAATTTGGGGGGGGACCCCACGTTTTTTGTTTTAAATTATTTATTTAATTTAAAATAACAGCATGGGGTGCCCTCTGTTTTGGATTACCAGCCAAGGTGAAGCTGTCAGCTGTGGTCTACAGGCTGCAACCATCTGCTTTACCCGAGCTGGCTATAAAAAATAAGGGTGACCCACGTCGTTTTTTTAATTATTTATTTATTTTTTGGCTAAATACAAGCCTAAGCACCCTTTAGTGCCACATGAAAAGCACTAAAGGGTGCAACATTACAAAATGCTGGGGAATGGGACATTATATATGTCTTTCTCATTATCTATCTATCCCTCTAGCTATCCCTCCATTGATTCATTCATCCCTCTATTTATCCCTCTATCTCTCTGTCTCTATATATATCCCTCTATCCCTCTATCTATCTATCTATCTATCTATCCCTCTATCTATATCTAGCTATCCATCTACTTATCTATCTAGCTGCTTCCATGTTTTGAGGTCCGCAAACAAACGGAAGGCACATGGATGCGGAATGGAACGGATGTCACACGGATGTCACACGGATGTATCCATGAAAAAAAAACGGACCGTTTTTTGAGGACCGCAAAAACGAAATGGTCATGTGAATGTAGCCTTAAAGGGGTTGGGACAAAAGCCTACAATCACTATGTGACAGCAGATTTGTGGTGAGAGCATTCGATGTATACACTGTCATGAATCCGATTTGCATCCTTGCTTTCACATGCCAACTAGACATAAGCAACTTGTTTCAAGTCACATCTGGGGAAAAAAGCCAGATGAGTCTAGTCAGTACATGAAAATTCGCATACATGTGGTCATGTGGCTACCTGTTTGCAGCGAGGATACTGGGAAATCAAGACAATGTGTCCAGTGCACGTGGTCTCAATTCGGCAGTCTACCGTCACCAGGGCCAGATTAAGGTTGGTGGGGGCCCCTGGGCAGAAAATCTGGTAGGGGCCCCATAACGTTAACATTTTTAGCCATAACAGTAGAGCACGAACCGTAGCATTTAGATATAAATCCAATGAACATTTATCTTATCCTGTTCTGCCACATTCAGATTTACAGTACTACAATACAGATACAGTCCAGGATAAATCACAGCTGTCCACTTACACACAGAAAGTAGAGTTAAGGCTGCTTTACACATTTCGATCTCGTATGCGATCGCACACTCCCCCATCGTATGTGCGGAACAGGCAATTTGTTGCCCGTGTCGCATAAACGATTAACCCCCGTCACACGTACTTACCTTCCAAATGACCTCGCTGTGGGCGGCGAACATCCACTTCCTGAAGTGAAAGGGACGTCACACAGCGGCCGGCCAATAGAAGCGGAGGGGCGGAGATGAGCGGGACGTAAACATCCCGCCCACCTCCTTCCTTCCGCATTGCCGGCGGGACGCAGGTAAGCTGCAGTTCATCGTTCCCGGGGTGTCACATGGAGCGATGTGTGCTGCCTCAAGAACGATGAACAAAGAGACGTTCAATTTTTAGAAAATGAACGACGTGTATGCAATCAACGTTTTAACGCACAATCAGGGTTGCACGTAGCTGTCACACACTACAATATCACTAACGATGCCGGATGTGCGTCACTTATGACGTGACCCCGCCGAGACATCGTTAGATATATTGTAGCGTGTAAAGCCCGCTTTTGTCACATATTTTTTATTGATCCCAATGTTAAGGCAGCCAGGGCCAGCTCCAGGGTTTTGTGGCCTCCGGGTGAGTCTCAGTGGGCCCCATCCACACACAGACACGCACACACACATACAGGCATGCGTATATACATATTTGAAGACAAATTCAGAAAAATACATATAAACAGACAAATATATGCACAGTTATATACACTGACATACATGCAGACACAGACACATTAGGGCTCGTGCGCACGTTGCGTAATTACATGCATTTACGCTGCGTATAGCACTGCAGTGTAAATGCATGCGTCCTGCGTCCCCTATACAATCTATGTAGATTGTGCATGATACGTGCACCCATTGCTTTTATGAACGCAGCGATTTGGGTGCTAAAATGTTGACCCAAATCCGTGCGTTCATAAAATGAGCATGTCAATTATTCCGTGCGCTATGGATGCAGCTCCCGCTCTGTCTATGGTGGGGGCAGCAGCCAGAGCGCATGAAATCGTCTTTTTTTGTACAGAAAAACTGCATCCATTATGCAGTGTTTCTGCAGCGATTTGACGCGCACATTTGCTGTCAAATCGCTGCAGAATATTCAGCAGTTACGTGCGCATGAGCCCTTACAGGTATTAATATGGGAAAGTCGCCAGCAGCCTCACTCACCTCTCCCGCTTGTTTCCGTCCAGCTCCTTCAGGACATGTGGCTGTTTCACGATGGCTGTCACTAACACACATGACTGCACACTGACAGCACTGCTGTATATACATCACAGGAGGGGCTGGGGGCTACGATATATACATTACAGGAGGGGCAGGGGGCATAGACGTTACTGGAGTGGCAAACAGCTCTGGTGGTGTACTCATCACTGCGATGGGTGACATAGCGCTCTGGGGAACCCATATAGTTCTGGGGGGGGGCGCACAGACTGCTCTAATTCATATATACACACACAGTACTGCTTCTTACACACACATCTCTGACACACACACACACACACACACACACACACACACACACACTACAATGCACCCCCCATCATCCCCTACACACACACACACACAATACAATGCACCCCCCATTACCCCTACACACACACACAATACAATGCACCCCCATTACCCCTACACACACACGCACACACAATACAATGCACCCCCCATTACCCCTACACACACACAATACAATGCACCCCCCATTACCCCTACACACACACACACACACACACACACACACACAATACAACCCCCATTACCCCTACACACACGCACACACACAATACACCCCCCATTACCCCTACACACACACACACACACACACACACACACAATACAATGCACCCCCCATTACCCCCCCCCACACACACACACACACACACACACACACATATAATACAATGCACCCCCCATTACCCCCCCCACACACACACAATACAATGCACCCCCCATTACCCCTACACACACACACAATACAATGCACCCCCCATTACCCCTACACACACACAATACAATGCACCCCCCATTACCCCTACACACACAATACAATGCACCCCCCATTACCCCTTCCCACACACAATACAATGCACCCCCCATTACCCCTCCCCACACACAATACAATGCACCCCCCATTACCCCTCCCCACACACACACAATACAATGCACCCCCCATTACCCCTCCCCCTACACACACACATTACCCCTCCCCCAACACACACATTACCCCTCCCCCCACACACAATACAATGCACCCCCCATTACCCCTCTCCTCACACACAATACAATGCACCCCCCATTACCCCTCTCCCCACACACAATACAATGCAACCCCCATTACCCCTCTCCCCACACACAATACAATGCACCCCCCATTACCCCTACACACACACAATACAATGCACCCCCCATTACCCCTACATACACACGCACACACAATACAATGCACCCCCCATTACCCCTACACACACACACAATACAATGCACCCCCCATTACCCCTACACACACACACACACACACACACACAATACACCCCCCATTACCCCTACACACACACACACACACACACACACAATACACCCCCCATTACCCCTACACACACACACACAGACAATACAGCCCCCATTACCCCTACACACACACACACACACACACACACAATACAATGCACCCCCCATTACCCCTACACACACACACACAAATACAATGCACCCCCCATTACCCACACACACACACACACAATACAATGCACCCCCCATTACCCCTACACACACACACACACACACACACACAATACAATGCACCCCCCATTACCCCCACACACACAATACAATGCACCCCCCATTACCCCTCCCCACACACAATACAATGCACCCCCCATTACCCCTCCCCACACACAATACAATGCACCCCCCATTACCCCTCCCCACACACACACACAATACAATACACCCCCCATTACCCCTCCCCCTACACACACACACACACACACACACACACAATACAATGCACCCCCATTACCCCTCCCCCACACACAATACAATGCACCCCCATTACCCCTCCCCCCACACACATTACCCCTCCCCCCACACACACAATACAATGCACCCCCCATTACCCCTCTCCCCACACACAATACAATGCACCCCCCATTACCCCTCTCCCCACACACAATACAATGCAACCCCCATTACCCCTCTCCCCACACACAATACAATGCACCCCCCATTACCCCTCTCCCCACACACAATACAATGCACCCCCCATTACCCCTCTCCCCACACACAATACAATGCACCCCCCATTACCCCTCTCCCCACACACAATACAATGCACCCATTACCCCTCTCCCCACACACACACACACAATACAATGCACCCCTCATTACCTCTCCCCACACACAAACACAATGCACCCCTCATGACCTCTCCCCCCACACACAATACACCCTCCATTACCCCTCCCCCCCACACACAATACAGTGCACCCTCCATTACCCCTCCCTCCACACACAATACAATGCACCCTCCATTACCCCTCCCCCCACACACAATACAACCCTCATCACCCCCTACACACACAAATTACACTGCTCCATCCCTACACACTCCTGCCTCCCCCCCTTCCTCGGAATACAGTACTCCTCCTCTGCCTGTCACAGAGCTGTGTTCCTTCACAAATGTTCCCCGTTATGTGTCCTCTGCCCCTCCTCACTCATCCCCATTAATTACACCTGTGTCTTCAGCTCCTTCATGGAGCGCTCGCTTCCTCATGTCCCCAGTGTGTCGCCGGCAGCACTGTGATGACGTCAGCAAGGTGCTGATCTCATCACGTTGCTGCACGTCGGGGGCGGGGCCCAGTCCCGGTGCGCTGTTCAAATGTATTTACGTCTGAAAGACGCAAATACATTTGAATAGGAACAGAAACAGGAAGCTGCGGTCATCGGCTCTGCTGCGCTCCTCTGCAGTGTACATGCCGGCACACAGCAGAGCCGGCACACAGCAGAGCCGGCACACAGCAGAGCCGGCACACAGCAGAGCCTCCTGCTCCTGCTAGTGTGCCTGGCATGTAAGGAGCGCAGCGGGGACAGCAGACAGCGGCCCACCACACCGTGCCCCTGCTTCTAGGTACGGCCGCAGCACATAGCAGGGAGCATTAGCACACCTCTGACCCCGGAAGTTCAAGCGGCCGCTGGTACTTCCGAGGTCAATCAGCGTCCTGTGCCCGCAGTTTGTTTTTGCGTCTTAAAGACGCAGATGAAAATAAATAGCGGTGCTCCCCCCCGAAAACACAGCTGATTTATTAGACTGTCTTTACGGAGGGGGAGAGGGTGTGAAAAAAAAAATGCTGACAGCTGCCTAGTGCCAAGTATGGTGGGGGCCCCCTTAGAAGCTCTTTTGGTGGGGGCCCCTGGGCTCCAGCCCCGCCTGCCCCGCCTATAATCCGGCCCTGACCGTCACATAGAATGACTGCAGATTTTTTGCAAGCATGGCAAACCCCTTGACAAGTCTTAGAGCGGTTCTCCACTACTTGGGACTATATTTTCCCCCATGCAAAATAACAATACCTATACTTTCTGCCAGTAGGAATGCCTTTCCAGTAAGTTCGTAGTCTGGTTTCCCAGGGTTTATGTGACATTTTGACTCTGGCTCCTTCAGGGAAAACCGATGTCCAGAGGAAGTACGAGAGCAACAGTAGCCTTCACTTCTTCTGCGTGTCAGTTTCGTCAAAAGAAGATGAGAGTGAAGTAGCCACTGGTTGGCTGCAGGGCTCGCGTGACGACATAACATCACCTGAGCCTCGGGAAACCAGGTGCTGACATATCTATAATGGCGCCCACACTTGAGGTGAGTATAGCTTTTGTTATTTTACATAGGAAAAATATAGTGATTGAGAAGAGGCTGTCCAAGTAGCGGACAAACCCTTTAACTACAGCTGAAAAAAAAAGTCATCTTTTTTTCCCCCCACCACAAATGTCCAGGGTTTGTGTCTGGTGTTTTAGCTCAGTTCTATTTAGTACCACATACAGCCAATGTATAAGAGTGATGGTGATTCTGGGGGGAATTATACAATGAAATGTTTGTCTTTTAGGCCTCTTTCACACGTCCGTGAAAAACCTCGCACGTTTTTCACGGACGTGTCAGAGGTGCGTTTTGCCTTCCATGAGCAGTGTTTATGGCACACGTATTTTCTCCGTGTGTTATCTGTGATAACACACGGAGAACGTGAACTTTCTGCTCACCTGTCCCTGGCGTTGTTGTCCGTGGTGCTGATCTTCGGTCTCCGGTCCTGCCGACTCCCCGCTGCTGCTGCTTCCGGCCGTAGTGAAGTGAATATTCCATGAGCATAATGAGCGGTGGTCGGAAGCAAGTGACAGCAGCGGCAGAGACAGCAGGGCTGGAGAAGGTGAGTAAAGTGTTTTTTTTTTACTCAAAAACGTGTGTTTTCTCCGGTGCGTGTCACACGGAACACCTCCGTGTGGTCCGTTTGCATTCCGTGTGACACCCGTGATGCCGGTGAAAAACGGACATGTTGGCGTGTGGAGCACACGGACACACGGATGCTCCACACAGACACACGGTCCAAGGCAGAACACGCATGTGAGCGTAGAACCATTGATTTTAATTGGTATACGTGTGCCCGTGTCTCCGGTACGTGAGGAAACGGATCAAACACGTACCGGAGACACGACGTGGAAAGAGGCCTTACATTCAGTTCTACTGCTTCATGCACTTACCAGTCCAATTGGCACAAGGATGGTCAGGATAGATATGTGATGAACAAGCATTAGAAATTCTTTCTTTAGAAGGCTGTTCATTGCTGCAGAAAAGTGATCTTTCCCATTTAAGATTTTGCTGTCTTTACACTTAAACCAATGGCGCAGATACATTGCATATGTGTCATACACCATGTACGGGATTACAAACCACATATATGCTGTAGCCAGCCAGTGTCTGTGGAAAAAAAATACAGCATCAGTAAACACTTATACTTATGTATTCAGTCACTTGTTTCCAGTTTTGTAAGATGTCTTATCATTTTGTACTTCTTTGTAGAAAATCCATTAGCTAGGTAAGGAATGTACGCCACATTTAAGCTCTGGAATTTAGTGCCTGCTCACAGCGCTCTGAAGCCTACTTTATTGCTGGATCCGGGCAGCTTTAATCCACCGCTGCTTCTCCCATGCTGGAAAGGTAAAGCTGCATGTGCCAGCCGCCTGGAAGAGTGCTGAGTTTGGACTAATGGCACAACCATACCAGAGGGACAAAATTTAACTCTAAAGAAACAAACCCGCCCTTGGCAAGTAGGAAGCCAGGAGGCCAAAAATCGGTGCACTCATGAAAAGGGAACATTAGAAAAACCCTTTCATTTGGAGATATAAATTGACTTTCCAACTTCAAGATGTAAAAAGTATTTCATGACATTTTGAAAAGTTTAACAATTTTTCAATATAGTTTCTGCATTAGTTCTTAAAAAGTCCTAACTCCTAGAGGATGTGATCACACTCCAGAGTGGGATTTACCCCCCACAAGTTCCTCTAGCAGACAGTTCCAGCTTTCTTCCGAATGCAAGGGATGCTTGGTAATAATAGAACTATACGGTCCTGACTCCTGAGTAAAAACAGATCGATGGAGTATTAATGTTTCAAGTATTGATATATTCAGTAACTGCAGGAAGAGATGTTGTTACATAAGATGTATTAGAAATTTTGATATTATATACACATTCAATTAATATCCTTTTTCTTGCTGAAAATACTAAAGGGAATTATCCGGGGCTATTTTATTTTTTCTCATGGAGCTAAGAACTTACAGGCAGGTAGTTGCTAACCGGCAACAGGTTAGAATGGTAAGGGACTACTCTGGCTGCTTCATTTGACCTCATGTCAACAGAGCAGTTTTCTCTTCAGGGGCTGCTCTGTCAACGAGGTGTGACACCTCACGTCATGCTGATTGACTCCCCACAGCAGAGACCCATCTGTCATTCAGCAAGACACCAGTAGTGATGCCCCATCAATAGAACAGAGTGGAAGAGAAGCAGCTGCTCCGTCAATGTGAGGTCAACAAAAGCTTCAGAATTTTAGGCAGGAGTGGACTGTGACTACTCTGCCACTGTGAGCTGTCGCCGGTTGGCAGCTACCTGCCTGTAAGTTCTTATTCCAAAAACGAAAAAATAAAATAGTCCCGGATAACCTCTTTAAACGCTTTACATAATATAAAAACTGAAATAAGTAATGTAATCTGAACAAGCAGGGCTTCTTTCATACCCGACACAGAAACCAGGTCAATGAAAATTGCTTGTTTCTTCACTCTTGGAATTTCTCCTGGTCACTGCATAGCACATTATCCTAAGCAAATGCTGCAATGACTCGTCACCATCTCTAATGAGGGTTATAATTATGTGTCACTAATTAACTTTATAACATCAGGAATGATCCATAAAAACTTTTGCTTATCAGGACAACTTCCTCTCCACCCGCAAGAAGGAATTTCATGGCCTATATTTTCGATGATGACTGGCGCATCCACTATATAATTACACGATGACTTAACATTAAAGAGAATGTGTCAGCAGAAAATGATTATTTAAATCAGTTTGTTATGTTAAATATATCTTTTTAATTTCTGCAGTTTATTTTTTTACTTTTATTGTTCACAAGACTATATTAAAGAGGATCTGTCACTTGCTTAAAAAACCCCCCTAAAACAAATACCTTGTAAAAATCCCTAAGCATTCCTGATTCTACAAATCTTTTTCCATTTTTCAAGCAGTTAAACCAGTAAACTCCCTTTTGCTCTGGTGTTTTGTAATCGTCAAACATCTTTTGCTACGGTTATTTTGGTGCCCTTTTATCTGCATTTTTCTTTGGGGTTTTTCCTGATGTTTTTCTTTTAGGGTAAGACCGCACTTTGCATTCACCTACTTGCAGTTCTAAACGCACGTTTTGGGCTTAATTGATTTGACCAAAGTTGCCTTTTTCTGAACTTTAGTGCTGAAAACGCATGCGTATTTACCGCGTTTTAGATGCGTTTTCAGCGCTTTTTGCATGCTTTTTCACCTGCATTTTGACAGATGCGTTTTGAACATCAAGACACAGCTTAATAAAATTTAAACAGTCAAACACAATGAAAAAAGAGAAAAAAAAGGATCAAATCTATATTAATGGGAAAAATAATGAAAATAGATATATTTCATAAAATTATAGAGGTAATATACATTTTATAGAAAAAAAGCAATAAATGCCTATTTTTCTTTAATTTAATTGTCGGATTATGTGTGTGTGTAAAGGGACATATCAAATCACTATTTTGATGTCCTAAAAGCATGCGTTTTGGAAGTCCAAAACGCATGTTTTCTGCACTGAAAAAGCAGGTAAAACGCAGGAATTTGCTGGAATCTTGGTTTTTGCCATTTCTCATTGACTTCAATGTTAGCAAAACGCACCCAAAAAGGCAAAAACAACTGACATGCTGCTTCTTTGAACGCATGGTTTTTGCCACAAAATATGCAAATTAAACGCAGCGTTTAGAAACGCAAAGTGCGGTCAGAAAATCACCATTTTCCATTGACTTTGCTGGAAAATCAAAACGCATGCCTTTTGGCATGAAAAAGGTGCTTCTCAAAACGGACCTAAAAAGCACCTGAAACGCAGGTGGAAACGCAAAGTGCGGTCTTACCCTTAAATACATAAAGCAATAAAGAAAATGTTTATAGCGGAAACAGTAAAAAAGCTTGGGTGTTTTCTGGGGGTTCTTTGAGTTTTACATTGACTTCTATTGTAAAGTATTGAGCGTCTTCAGAGCAGAAAACACCTGAAGAGTATACAGGTTACCTCTTTTAAACACTAGGCTTCCTTTCAAAGTGTTTAAAATAAGCTCAAAAGCCTGAACATGATATTTTTCCATAGAAGCGAGTATAAGCTTTTTAGCATTTTTTTGTATTTTCAAGCACAACAAGACGCAGTGTGAACTTACGCTAATACTGAATGCCTGTAGAATTCAGGTTTTTAGAGTCTTGTCTGCTAGAATGCTAAAAAGACAGAGACAGAGACAGACTCAGCACATGGACACTTAATCGCAACTAATTATAATATCTCTAATTAGGATAAATGCTTAGTTTGGGGTAGGTAGCAGCACTGGTTCATGTAAAGCTCTCTCTCTAACCGCCTAGTAAACTGGAGTTAACTTGATTACTGTGAGTCTTCATTTTTATTTATTTTGCATATATAAAAAGTTCTATCATATTCCAAAATACATTACAGTCATAATTATCTGTGTACCTACTGGGACTCCATCTAATAGAATATTAGTATCTTTTTTTGAATGTTGGGTTAAACTGGAATAACAGATGCAACCTGCGTAAACACAAGGAGATGATACAAAGTCCTCGCAGATTTTGTCTTTGGTGGGATTTGAACCCAGAATCCGAGCACTGCAAAGCAACAGTGCTAACCACTGAGGAAATAACTGGACACTCTGCATTGTCAATTTCCAAAAATGTATTACTATGTGCTGATTAAATTTGGAAATAAGTCAGCAAGACAAATGGCTGAGCATAGTCCTCTAGAATTAAAACCACTTTAAAGGGGCTGTTTCATCAGTCAGCCCCTCTCAGGAAGCAGACACTGGTGACTAGCTAATCACCCTGAGTCCTGTTCCTTGTACCCCTGGCAAACAGCTGAATCTCCTAGGAAAGTCATATCCATCACCCATTTCCTCTATACAGGCCTGGGGAAAATTGTTTATACGATGAAAAACATGAAAAAGAATATTACCAGAATCTTAAAAAAAAAAGATATATTTATTTTAAATATATTAAAGGGGTTATTTCATAGATGAGTTTTTGCCAGTTGATCCGTGGTGACCTCACAAGTGAGTTTTTGCCAGTTGATCCGTGGTGACCTCACAAGTGAGTTTTTGCCAGTTGAGCTGCGGTGACCTCACAATTGACTTTTTGCAAGTTGAGCTGTGGTGACCTCACAATTGAGTTTTTGCAAGTTGAGCTGTGGTGACCTCACAAGTGAGTTTTTGTCAGTTGAGCAGCGTTGACCTCACAAGTGAGTTATTTGTGAGTTGACCTGCTGTGACCTCACAAGTGAGTTTTTGTCAGATGAGCAGCGTTGACCTCACAAGTGAGTTATTTGTGAGTTGACCTGCTGTGACCTCACAAGTGAGTTTTTGTCAGTTGCGTTACTGTGACCTCACAAGTGAGTTTTTGTCAGTTGACCTGCTGTGATATCACAACTGAGTTTTCAGCTGAGCTGCTTTGACCTCACAAATGAGTTGTCAGTTGACCTGCTGTAACATCACGACAGTTTCAGCCTGGTAAGTTATTATGATTTCACAAGTGTATCTTAGTCCTTGTGGTAAGCTATAGTAACATTATAAATGGTTTTCAGACAGCTCATGATACAATGTGACATAAAAAATCCCATCAGAAAAGCTGCTGTGAGATATGTAGATTATAGTAAAAAAAATTCTGTTACATCACAAGCTTGTTCCTGGCAGTTTATCTCCTATGACCTCATAACTAGCTTCAGTTAGTAAAGCTCAGAGATGGACAAACTAGTGCATAAACTTTCTTGGCCCAGGAATCCTTTGCTCATGGTGTCTACACATCTGTCATTAGCTCTGTGGGACAGGTCCTTGATAATAAATAACTAGATTAACATATAAATCCTAACATATAACATTTGTATCTCTGCTAGTGAGAAATTTTTAAGTAGCATGGCCACAAAATACCTACAAAATGTTCTGGAAAGCTCATTTTCATACATTTTGAGACCATTAAGTGGGCTAATCCTGCAAAAAGAGGAGCATGTGTACACATTCCTTACACATTATCTTTTAAGGATTAGTGCATGATCTCTGACTACTTCCATTCTTGTCCTTTTAGCCACAGTGAATCCTTAGGCTATGTTCACACACAGCTTTTTTGGTAAGTTTGTTTCCTGACCAAAACCGAGCTTGTGGCAGGAAATCTCCTTTGAGTAATCTGCGTTTTTGGTGAGTTTTTAGTGGTGATTTTGGTGGCTTTTTTTTACAAAATGGGTTGTATCAATGAAAAAACGTTCCAAAAACATTGCAAAGAATTGACATGCTCATTCTTTGAAATCTGCAGCAAAAATGCAGGTATTTGACAAAACAGTCAGGATAAAATCTGCAGGTGTTGGTGTGTGTGTGTGTGTGTGAGTGTGATTTCAGAAATCTCATAGACTTTGCTGGTACTGTAAAAAGCAGCTTTTTATTAGCATGGATTTGCTTAAAACCAAGGCAAATCTGCAGCTAAAAAACGCAGTAAGTACCAAAAAAGCCCTGTGTGAACATACCCTTAAATCTCTTATTTAGGTTTGTAAAGATGACAGGCAATTTACATTTATTTAGAGTAGTCCCTCTAGATCATCACTCTGGGCCTAGCCATGTCCATGCATTATATGGACATTCATTGATTTCAACAAGAAACATGTTCTACATAATTATCTCCTGTCTTGGCGCTGTATGCCAAATTAATGCTTGCTACCAAGTTCCTCCATAGATCACTAAAGGGTGCTTTACACCCAGCGACACAGCTAGCGATGTCGCTCGTGAAAGCACCCGCCCCTGTCGTTTGTGCGTCACGGGCAAATCGCTGCCTGTGGCGCACAATATCGCTAGTACCTGTGACACATACTTACCTTCCTAGCGACGTCGCTGTGGCCGGCGAACAGCCCCTTTTCTAAGGGGGCGGTTCGTGCGGCGTCACAGCAACGTCACACGGCAGGCGTCCAATGGAAGCGAAGGGGTGGAGAGCAGCCGCATGAAAATCACGCCCACCTCGTTGTCGGAGGACGCAGGTACGGTGGTGTTCGTTGTTCCTGGGGTGTCACACTTAGCGATGTGTGCTGCCTCAGGAACGACGAACAACCTGCGTCCAAAAGCAGCAACGATATTTTGGAAATGGACGATGTGTCAACAATCAACGATTTGGTAAGTATTTTGCATCGTTAGCGGTCGCTCGTACGTGTCACACGCAACGACGTTGCTAACGAGGCCGGATGTGCGTCACGAATTCTGTGACCCCAACGACATCTCGTTAGCGATGTCGTTCCGTGTAACGGGGCCTTTAGGCTATGTCCGCAGGCCACATCTTTTTCAGCATTTTTGGTCCCAAAAAAACTCACAAAAAGCACCCACAGGACAAACACATAAAAAAACCACATGCGTTTTTTGATGCGTTCTTGTCCAATGCATTCAAAGGGTGAAAAACGCAAAAAGAATTGACATGCTGCATCTTTGTGGTCACTGTCCGTGGTGCTGATCTTCGGTCTCCGATCCTGCCAACTCCCCGATGCTGCTTCCGCCCGCAGTGGAGTGAATATGCGATGAGCATAATGAGCGGGGGTCGGAAGCAAGTGACAGCAGCGGCAGAGACAGCAACGCTGAAGAAGGTGAGTATAGAAATTCTTTTTATTTCCGACACGTGTGTTTTCTCCGGTGCGTGTCACACGGATCACATCTGTGCGGTCCGTGTGACACCCATGATGCTGGAGAAAAACGGACATGTCTATGTGTGGAGCACACGGGAACACGTATGCTCCACACGGACACACGGTCCATGGCAAAACACGCACGTGAGCACAGATCCATTGACTTTAATGGGTCTATGTGTGCCCGTGTCTCAGGCACGTGAGGGAATGGACCAAACGTGCCGGAGACATGGACGTGTGAAGGAGGCCTTAGTGAGCATTTTTACTTTGCTGAGATAATCCATCCACCTCACAGGTGTGACATATAAAGATGATTAGACATCATGATTATTACAAAGGTGTGCCTTAGGCTGCTCACAATAAAAGGCCACACTGAAATGTGCAGTTTTATCACACAGCTCAATGCCACGGATGTCGCAAGTTTTGAGGCGTGTACAATTAGCATCGGTATGCATAACCAAAGAATTTCTGCAAAAATTGTCATAAACTGTCTCAGGGAAGCTCATCTGCTGCTCGTCATCCTCATCTGGGTCTCCACCTGACTGCAGTTTGTAGTCATAACCAACTTGAGTGGGCAAATGCTCACATTTGATGGTGTCTGGTCGGTTGTACAGGTGTTCTCTTCATGGATGAATCTCAGTTTTCACTGTACAGGGAAGATAGCAGACTGGCTAATGATCCCCTGCAGCCTCCCAATACTGTAAAAGTGCACATTTTAGAGTTGCCTTTTATTGTGCCCACGCTAAGGCACACCTGTGCAATACTTATGCTGTTTCTTCAGCATCCTGATATGCCACACCTGTGAGGTGGATGGATCATCTCGGCAAAGGAGAAGTGCTCACTAAGGCCTCCTTCACACGTCTGTGTTTCCGGTACATGTGTTGTCCATTTACACACATATCAGAGACACGTTCACACCCATACTAATTAAAATCAATGGGCATCTTCACATCTCTTTGTTTTCACATGGACCATGTGTCCATCTGAACCACAAGGTTGTCCATGTGATCCACACGGAGACATGTCCACTTTTTTTCTGACAGCAGAAATATGTACAGCACACGGATGTCATCTGTGTGACACATAAAGGAAAATAACAGATCATACTGAAATTAATGTTTTCTAATATGTAAAAGATGTGAAAGTCTAGATAAAGTATAGATACATGGTAGATAGATAGCTACATAGCTTGCACAGCTATTTAGCTGAATAAATAATTAAATAAGAAAAAAAGATGTGTGGTTTCCCCTATTTTTGATAGCCAGCATAGCTAAAGCAATGGATGCGGGCTGCAACCCTCAGATATCTGTTGTATTTTGGCTGGTTATCAAAAATAGAGGGGATCCCACACAGTTTTTTTTAATTAAAAATAAATTATTTAAACATAAAATGTAATTGCTGGAAACAATGTGGGCTATTTTACGTCATGGGTAGCATACTGAAATGGAATATTTAATTTGTGACCTATATTGATGTTGGGTATGGACTCACTATACAACTCAGGTGTATTTTTTGTGACTAAATGTGTTCTTTCCTTTTTCTCCGTATTGTTTTTGCTGGGGAAAAATCTATATTATTTAGATTGTGTAATTACGTTGGTTAATAAAAATGAACATGAGTAAAAATAAATACAAAAAAAACCCGACAATTTAAAAAACGGCATGGGGACCCCCAGTTTTCATGACCAGCCAAAGTACAGCAGACACCTGGGGGCTGTGCTCTGCGAGAGCCGAGTATAGTGACGAGTGGTGACATCATAAGGTTACAGTAGTAGCCACCAGCTCATGTGCTACTCTTTGTGTGGCTCGGCTGCTGTGAACTGCAGTAACATAAGACATTAAGACATCACCGCTTGTGCCAGCCGCCAGCTCTCGTGGAGCGCAGAATGAGACCTGTTAGTGGCTGCTGCTACAGCTTATGGGGCTTGTGCTTTGAACGTTCTCCATACGCTGGGCAACTGAGTCGAGGAACATTATGGGACCTCCATGTGAATTACATTGGAGCTGCATGGGACTTCTTATGAGAATAAATTGGTGAATGAGGGACTGTGTCCGGTCTTTATGTCTTTAATTCTCTTTTTATGTCTTTCAGGTTCGCTTTTGTGACCTACTTCTGATTCGTTGGATCTTCATGGCTTTTTTTTTTTTTAGCAAATTGGTGAATGAGGGCATGAGTCATCGGGTGTTTTATAAAATGAAATATTTTTTGTTTTTTTTTTCTTTTTATATCTAGTGGATTAGTAATGGGGATGTCTGATAAATGCCTCTCAATTACTAACAGCAGGGCTTGATGCCAGCTGTCACTGACATCGACCCCACGTGTTACCTTGATTTCTACTGTACCAGGGCAATCAGGAAGAGATGCGTAAAGTAAAAGAATTGGGGCATCTAATGGAGGCGCTACTTCTGGGGCAGCTGAGGGCCTTCCTACACTAATACTACAAACTCCCAGCTGTCTACAGTACCTTGGCTGGTTCTGAAAATGAGGGGGACCCAATGTTGTTTTTTTATAAAAACAAAAAACAGTCTGATTTTCCCTTTATTTTTGATAACCAGCCAAGGTAAAGCAGAAAGCTAAGGGTTACAGCCTGCAGTTGTCTGCTTTACCTGAGGTGGTTATCAAAATAGGGGAAACCACAAGTAATTTTTTTTCATTTCATTATTTATTTATTTGGCTAAATAGCTTTACAATCTATGCAGCTATGTACGTATTATCTATCTATCTGTCTCTTTTAGAGATGGGTGATCCCCCCGATGTTCAGGATCGTGAGCCTTGTCCGAACATTTTGTAAAGATTGAGATCGGAATCGTGATAATACGAACTTGCGTCTGAACACCGAACTCGGGGCTTACAGTTATGGGATGGGGCGGGATGTAAAATAATGAATATAGTTAATAATAAAGATTGTCATTGTCATGCAGACTCTGTTTCCCGGCCGCTTGCGTATGACTCATGCAGTCTCGCATCGGCATCACCCTGCATAGACTGACACTCTCTGGACACGAGCGCCTCAGCTGCATGGAAATACATGCAGCCGACCGCTCCTGTCAGGAGAGTGTGCGGCCATACCGGTGATGCCGATGCGACACTCGCACAGTGACAGTCAAAGTTCAGTTAACAGCACCTTCAATGACGTCATAGCCATGTGACCAGTCTGTAAGCCAATGTCTGTACAACATTCACACCAGACTGGTCATATAGCTATGACATCATGGACGGTCCTTTATTCAGTGGTGATTACCGGGGGGGACAGCAATGATCGGATGCGGAAGCAGAAGCGGCCAGGAGACAGAGTCTGCAGGACGTGTTGCGGGACCAGTAAGTATAATCAGAATATTTTTAATAATGTGCTTTTTTACAGCCCCTGGACCCGAACTGTAACACCACACCAGTTTCCCAGGAAAGCTTGTGTTCGGGATCATGTGCACGAACACTATGTGTTCGGTACGAACCCCGAACTTTAGTTTGGGATTGCCCATCACTAGTCTCTATCTATCCATCCATTCATCGATCTCTATCAATGTGTCTCTACATCTTTAACACAAAAAAACATTCATCTCGATGTCATGCTTTTTTTTTTCAGGACATGTCACACTGTCACATGAACAGCAAATGGATGACAAACAGATGGACAAAACGGACTGTGCAACGCGTGCATTTTTTTCAACGGACATGTGAAGGAGGCCTAACACAGATTTACACATATTTGTGAAATATTTGAAAGAAAAAGGCCTTTTGTGTATAGAAAAAATCTTTAGGTATTTCAGTTAAGCTCATGATAAATGGGAGCAAAAACTAAAAGTGTTGTGTTCATAGTTTTGTTCAGTATCTATCTATCTATGTCTAACGATCTATCTAACTATCTGTATCTATCTAACTATATACTATCTATCTATCTATCTATCTATCTATCTATCCATACACACTTCTGATAAAAAGAGAAATGTTAAAGTATAACAATGTGCACATAGAATATATTCTGCGCCCCTGTTCCCTTGCACTTACCTGCTATATTTCACATCTTTGCAGGAAGTTACAACAATTATCCCAGAAACAGCAGCAAGAACTCCGTGAACAGAGGAAACAATTCTGCAAAATAAAAAAAAATATGGCGAAATATCTCTTAAAGGGGTTGTCTTAAGTTCCCAGTCAGGAACGCACTACTGTCCTACTTTCTGACTTCCTGTTTGATGGGGGAAGGGGCAGTGCTTTCCTGATTGACCTTTCATAGCAGTAGTATGCTGCTGCTGTTGGCTTCAGCTGTCCACATTCGGATGCTGCAGGCAGAAGCACCATAGTGCTCAAACAACTTTGTCTAAAGGAACATATCTGTAATGTTTCAAGCCAAACTATGGACTAGAAATAAAAATGGAGGGGTGCTGAAAATACCAAAGACTTTTCTCCCCACTTACACGGTCCATAAAGCTGAGATATGGTAATGGTTTGTTGGGCTCCTATACACTGCAGCGTTATCCATACCTCTGACTGAATTAGCCATACAGTGCTTGGCAAGTATAGATGGTATAGAAGTGACATTTCATTTTGACAGCAGATCTTCACCAAACCTGAGGATTACAATGTGTGCAAAAATAGGAGGTAAACTCTGGTATATTGTTGCTTTAGCTGCTGTCAGAGAAGTCTACTTAAAGGGAACCTGTCACCACTTTTTCGGCCTATAAGCTGCAACCACCACCACCGGGCTCTTATATACAGCATTCTAACATACTGTATATAAGAGCCCGGGCCGGGAGTATAACATAAAAAACACTTTATAATACTTACCTAACAGTCGCGCAGTTGGCCATATGGGCGTCTCCATTGTCCGGTGCTGGCGCCACCTCTTTTGCCTATCTTTGCTCTCCTTCTTTTCTAGCCGCAGTGCATGACGGGTCCGACGTAATACACACTCGCCGGCATTCAGGTCCTGAGCAGGGCAGATCAAAATATTGTAGTGTGCCTGCGCAGGACCGGCGAGTGTGTATGACGTAGCCGCGTCATGCACACAGGCTTCAGAAAGAGGACGAAGATGGCCGAAAGAGGAGGCGCCGGCACTGGACAGCGGAGACGCCCATTAGGCCTACAGCGTGACTGTTAGGTAAGTATTATAAAGTGTTTTTTATGTTATACCCCCAGCCTGGGCTCTTATATACAGCATGTTAGAATGCTGTATATAAGAGCCCGGTGGTGGCGGCCGCAGCTTATAGGCCAAAAAAGTGGTAACAGGTTCCCCTTAATCACCACCATATAGGAGCCAGTGTCACCTGTTACCAGCGAATTAGTGGCAACCCTGTGGTCAATGCTCATATGGGTGACAGAGATAACTGAAGAAACATTTGATAGCAAAAACCTGCTGAAAAATTCCCTATGTAAGCTGAAGATAGGATGCTGTAGGGGTTAACACAGAAATTTAAGGGATGCCTGTCTTATCACAGTCCAATCTGTTGTTCATTTTCTGTTTGTTTAAGCAGCTGGTCCCTTATCATTGCAGAACTACAAATTCACATGCATGCCAGTCTGACACACCCCTGCTGGGATTGGCACCTCACTGTCAATGTACAACCTCCATTAAGAGGGTGGTGTGGGCAGAAAGCTCAGTCAGCTCTGCTAGATTGCTAAAACTAAAAATTCTGAGTGCGTGTCAGAATGGTTGCACCCTGTAATCTAAGTGATACATCATTAGATTCTCCTTGCTTCTCTGATGAGGTAGCAAATACCTTGTGACAGATTCCCTTTAAGTTTTGAATTGTGACATTGTTAGTATGGTTGAAAAAAGACACAGGTACAAATGAGAAGGAGTAAATCCAAGCAAATTGTGTGACATTGTGTTCATAGGTATATGTGAGAAAATCACAGTAGCAAAGACTGTGATTTCAAACCAGCATCAATACTCACAATGTAACCCAATTGGCACCTCACAGAGATCTCTGTTACTTAAACTCTGACACAATAGTCAAAGCATTTAATCCAGTGCTAGTTTTCTTACAGTGTTGTCAGTGCCAAAAGTCCACTGTTCGCCCTGGCCTGATACACACTGCTATGTATACTCCAAGGAAAGTGCTGTCTACAACCTCAGATTTACTATATACAGTACATATCTCCATCAGGGGCCTCCATTGAAAAACACGGGATGGGACATTAGTGCACTCCTAGTGTCTTGTCCGGTCACATGCCCCTCCAGCTCTAATCACTTTTAGTAATGGAGCTCTGTATGGTCTGTGGAGCAGAATGTACTTACAAGGTGATGGCGGGTCACAAACCATGACTGTGCGGCTGAGCTGTTGACAGCAGAGAATTAGTGAGCTGCTGATTATGCCATTTACAGCTCATTTGTAAAATAATAAGAAAAATTGGACAATCCTTATAAAGGATCTGCGGGTAACATCTTCATGCCAAATACTATAGGACACCTCCAGAAGTCTGTGGAGTCCATGCCAAAGGGTAAAGAGAATTTGGTAGCATGAGGCAGTTCATCACCATCCTAGGCAGGTGGTTTTCATGTTGCGGCAATGGTGAAATATGCGATCACCAAGGGTGGCCATTCCATTTGTGCAACCAGGGGCCCAAGAAGTAAAGATGCCAACATCCACCGCAAAGCTGCAAACAGATTTTGTCACTGATACATAAACGGGTACATTGTGAAAAATTATTGGACGGCAAATAGCTCATTTTCTGTTCTGTGTCTGCTCCTGGTGATCACTTTAAAAGATAGGTATAACCTTGTAATATGGCAAGTATTATAATAGGCACTTTACACTGATACAGGTACCCTAAAGGCAAAACCGGTTAAAGAGATAATTATCATCACAGGTCACATTCACAGGACAAATGAGCCTA
This sequence comes from Anomaloglossus baeobatrachus, assembly GCF_048569485.1. Taxonomy (NCBI): domain Eukaryota; kingdom Metazoa; phylum Chordata; class Amphibia; order Anura; family Aromobatidae; genus Anomaloglossus; species Anomaloglossus baeobatrachus. The sequence continues at coordinate 454,470,338 of NC_134354.1, forward strand.
CTTCATATGTGGCCAGGGTCGGACTGGGGTGTCTGGGGCCTACCAGGGGAAATAACTCTAGGGGCCCACCACCCTACAGCTACATGCAAATATCTATTAGCTGCTATGCCCGCTATAGTTTAGCGCTGACTGTAAAGCACAGGCGGCTCCTGCACATCTCCTGTGCACACACACAATAACTGTACAATTACAGTAGTTTGCAGTAATGGGATCTTTGGTGAGAAGTTATCACCGATCCACAGGGTAGGTAGGTGATAACTTATTGACTGGTGGAACCAGACCAGTGGAAACCGCACCGATCGGAAGAATTAGGACCTTTTATCCCTGACAGGGCACTTATATGCCCATTATACAATGCAGTTAGCAGGTGGGATGTGTGACCGCAGCTCCATTCATCCTCTGTGGGGTGGGATGTGTGACCGCAGCTCCATTCATCCTCTGTGGGGTGGGATGTGTGACCGCAGCTCCATTCATCCTCTGTGGGGTGGGATGTGTGACCGCAGCTCCATTCATCCTCTGTGGGGTGGGATGTGTGACCGCAGCTCCATTCATCCTCTGTGGGGTGGGATGTGTGACCGCAGCTCCATTTATCCTCTGTGGGGTGGGATGTGTGACCGCAGCTCCATTGACCCTCTGTGGAGCAGTCAGATAAAAACAAGCGCAGCGCTCGCAGCCACTGAGGAATGAATGGATCAGGGGTCGAGTCAGACATGAGCTTGTGTAATGGGGATAAAAGTTGCACATTTTGCCGATCAGTTCGGGTACCAGCAATCAGACCCCACTGATGAATAAGTTATCACATACTTAGGCCACGTTCACACTTTCACTATTTGGTCAGTATCTTACATCAGTATTTGTAGCCAAAATCAGGAGTGGGTGAAAAATGCAGAAGCGGTGCCCGTCTTTCTATTATAGTTTTCCTCTCATTTTACTGATTTTACAATTCCTGGTTTTGGCTTCAAATACTGAGGTAAAAAACTCACAAATACTTTGTGCACGTGGCCTTAGTAAAGGAGATTACTTGTTTACACTGGAGAACCTCTGTAACTGCATATTTGCTGCAGTGCAATAGTCACAGGACAGCAAGGGGTTAAACATTCAAGTATTTAAACTATTGGAAATAAAGAATCTTCCCCATATTGATAGAGAGAAAGTGACCTCCAGACACAACACAATCCACTATACCAAGACCAATAATATCACATACAAGGGGAAATACCGCCAACCCATGACCAGACAACATATTACCACCACATAGTGACCGAATACAATCACATACAAGAGAGAAATACCGCCACACCGTGACCAGATAACATATTACCAATACATAGTGATTAAACACAACCACATATAAGAGAGTAATACCGCCACACCATAATTAGACCACATAGTAACCAAATATTACCACATACAAGGGAGAAATACCACGACACCATGACCAGACTACTAAATAATACTAAATACAAGAGACAAATACAACCAAACCATGACAAGACCACATATTACTACTACACGATGACGAATACTACAATAAATGATCATGAATAAAAACCACAATACTAATATTACCATCAGTGGCATTACACACAGGAGCTCTGTATATAGTGTTAGTGTACAGGTAATACAGTGATCACAGATGACTTTATAAACAAGAGATCTGTATATAGGTAACGGGCCCCCCCATCCGTGTGCTGTGTACCAATGTCCCCCCATCCTTGTGCAGTGTATGAATGGGCCCCCCATCCTTTAGTAATGTCCTGATTCCAGTCCCCTTCCTGTCCCCTATTATGCCGTTGTTCGCACACACACACACACACACGTTAGCATAAGTTCACACACTGCGTTTTTTTGATGCTGCGTTTGTGCGTTTTTGCGGCAAAAACCGCACAAAACCGCACCCGCGACAAAAATACGCATGCGTTTTTACCGCGTTTTGCTGCGTTTTTGCACGTTTTTTTATCAATGAACAATGCCATTAAAGATTGTTGACAGAAAAAGAAAAAAGGTCTGATGTAATTTCTTTCTTCAATATGTTCTTCATTCTCCACTAGTGTATGCAGGAGAGCAGACAGCTGCAGAACTACAAGGCTCAGCATGCTCCATTCAGGACTGTATGCTGGAGGGAGAGGCAGGGGAAGCAGAACTACAAGGCTCAGCATATTTCATCCACTAGTGTATGAAGGAGAGCAGACAGCAGCTGCAGAACTACAAGGCTCAGCATCCTCCATCCAGGACTGTATGCAGGAGTTTTTTGCCCCCCCCCCAAAAAATGACGTGGGCTTCGCCATATTTTTGTATGCTAGCCGGGTACAGCAGGCAGGTAAGAGCTGTCCCCAACTCCCAGCTGCCTATTTTTACCCGGCTGGGAACCAAAAAAATATAGGGAAGCCCTTTTTTATTTCATGAATTTCATGAATAAAAAAAAAAAATGACGTGGGCTTCGCCCAATTTTTGTGTCCAGCCAGGTACAACTAGGCAGCTGGGGATTGGAATCCGCAGTGCAGGGTGCCTAAGCTTTCTGGGCACCCCCGCTGAGAATTGCAGTCTGCAGCCACCCCAGAAAATGGTGCTTTCATAGAAGCGCCATCTTCTGACGCTATCCAACTCTTCCAGCTGCCTTGATGCCGGGTGGCTCGCTGGGTAATAATGGGGTTAGGGCTAGCTGTATATTATCAACTGGCCCTAAGCCCGAAATTCATGGTGTCACGCCAATATTAGACATGGCCACCATGAATTTCTAGTAAAGATAAAAAAAACACAACACACAGAAAAATATTTTTATTAGAAATAAAACACAAACACAATTAGAGACTCCATCTTTATTGAAATAAAGAACCCACCTCCGCAGTAATCCTGTGTTAAGGGTCCCGCGCCGTCCAATTCGGATCCAATATCATCTGATCGGTTTGCTGGAAGGCAAAGCGATCAGATGATGTGTCAGGTTCAAGGGCCTGAATCACATGACACATCAGCTGATTGTATAAAAGCTGTTTATACAATCAGCTGATGCATCAGTGCAAAAAAACCCAAAAAACTACTCACTTCTGTCACGCAGCGTCGGACTAACTACCGGAATAAACTCCAGTAATGCCAGGCCTGGATTCAGGTACCTTGCATTACACTCCGAAGCCCTCACCTGAGCTCTGGAGTGCAGCCGAGACTGTACAGCGAGCGCCGAGTGATTGATTCCCCGACGCTTGCGGCTCAGTTCATGTCAGCTGCAGACAGGCCAGTGTGATCTCTGGTGCTGTCACCTGAACTCCGGAGATCGCCCCGGCCTGTCTGCAGCTGTCATGAACTGACTGCAAGCGTTGGGGAATCAGTCACTCGGCGCTCGCGGTACAGTCTAGGCTGCACTCCGGAGCTCAGGTGACCGTATCAGCTGATCAGCGGCAGGTCCTGCATCCATCGGACGTGCATGGGAGTCTGCACATAGCCGGAGCAGGGGTGGCGGTACCGGGAAGAGGAGCTGGTAGTGGACATGTGCCCGGACAGGGGAGTATGACATCTTTTTTTCTACTGTTCACTTTTGATTTTCAGCCGCTTCTATCTCCCGCCCGGACATGGCGCCGCACGGGAGCGGACATGGCGCCGGGCGGGAGTTGGAAACAGCGGTGGCGGTACTGGGAGGATTCACGCTTCTGTGTTTACTGACAGAAGGAATCCTCTTCCTGTACATGTCACTTTACTGCCCACCCCCGGCGCTTATAGCTGTGTTTTTAGTCATAGAAACGCACTAAAACGCAGCTATATTTGCAATTTGCGTTTTTCATTGCGTTTTTGAACGTCTCATTGAACTCAATGGGTGGAAAATACAGTGAAAAACGCAGAAACAATTGACATGCTGCGTTTTTGTGGGCACAACAAAACGCAGCTAAAAAAAAACACTGTGTGCAGACAGCAAAAACGAAAACTCATAGACTTTGCTGGGGAAGCGAAGTCATGCAGTTTTCTGAGCAAAAAACGCACCCGAAAAACACGCAAAAACGCCGCGAAAAACGCACTGTGTGAACTCACCCTTCCTGCGCTGTTCTTACCTTACCAGTCCGCAGGCTCACAGACCCCTCCATGATCTCGTCCGGTGCACGGTGCCGCCGCCGCAGGATGCCATCATGGTGTTACTGCAGTTAAATGGCTTTGCGGCGCCGTAAAGCATTTAACTACAGTAAAGCTATGAAGTCACCTGCAGCGGCGGCTCCGTGAAGAGGACGGGATCACTGAGGGGGCTGTGCCCTGCGGTCTGGAAGAAGCGGATGGAAGGAACGAGGAGAAGAGGTGAGAACGTTTTGTTTTTGTTTTTTTCTTCGGCTCTGCTCAGCGCTTACCTGCAGCTCCTCCACCTCAGTCCTGACACCGGCCGCACTGTTCACATGTACGCGTGTCTGAGAGATGCGCGTACATTTGAATAGCGGCGTGGTCTGCAGGACAGGTCTGGGACTTCCGCAGTGCAGGACCTGTGGTGACATCACATCACATCACATGACTGTGATGTCACCATAGGTCCTTCTGCAGCCGAGCAAATTGCAGCGATAGAACAGAACTTGCGCTATCGCTGCAATTTGTGATTGAAAAGCTGGGGGCCTATGAGAGTGTGGGAGGGGGGCCCATCACAGCGTGGGGGCCCTGCCCAGTCTGCCCGCACATACCGCTGGCCCCGAAAAACCGGCGGCCGGACGGCGCTATACACTGCCCCGCCCCTGCACTATATAAGGCACAGGGGCCCACTGAGGGCCCGGGGCCTACCGGGGGATTCCCCGGTACCCCAGCGGGCCAGACCGAGCCTGCATGTGGCAGATGCCTTTAAGAGCAGCAACCAGAGCTGGCCCGGATCACTGCTCTTTAAACATTGAAATGGTTGTGATGGGAGCTCCCGTCCCCCAAATCCCCTGTGGCCAGATCGCGGGATGACATTGTTTTAGCTCTTGCAACAGCAGCATTGGCGTTTTTCAGTTGCTGTACCTCCCCCAAGAAATGCAACAAAAGCCTATCAACACATCATATGAATCTCCAAAATTTACCAATAAAAACTAAAGCTCATTTCGCAAAAGTGCACATAAAAAATGTTTTTACTAATTATTAGGTTTTTTTTCTTTCCAAACTTAATAATTTTGGGATGCCTATAAACTACCGTAATAATACTAAAACAAGATATTTGGTATCACCGAAGCCAAGCTACCAGGACATTTTTATCCCATAAAAACAAAACCTCAAAAAACAAAAAGGCAGAATAATGTTTTTTCCAACATTTCACCCCACTTGGGATTTTTCCTCCCTCTTTTCAGTACATTATAAGGTAAAGTGAATGGCATCATTCTAAACTACATCTTGAACCTCAAACAGAAAGCATATGATATAGAACAGACTGGAAAATCTAGTGGTCTCAACTATAGTACAGGCACATATACTACTCACAAATCGTTACACAAATTTGGCTTTTGGGTGAAATTTATATAAAGCATAAAAAGTTTTAAGTGTAAGCTTTCAATGGTGATTTCCTTATCTGAAACAATTTATTGAAACAAAAGCCAACAACAGCAGTGGGTATACCCCCCAAAAATGTCAGTGTCTCAATAACTTGTCATGTGGTCTTGAGCATCAATTACAGATTGACAACGATGTCTCCTGCTGTTCACAAGTGGAGTTATCTGCTAAGGCATGACATCCCACTCTACTTGAAGGGTGGCCCTCAGCGCATTAAGATGCATGGGTATGGAGTTACGAGCCTCTACACGGCAACTCAGCTGATCCCATAGGTTTTCTATGGGATTGTGATGTTGAGAAAGTACAGGCCTCTCAATTTGAGGCACTCCAGTCTCTAGCAGCCATTCTCTAATGATGTGACCTTGATTATCTTGAGCATTGTCAACCAGGAAGATTAAAGGGAATCTGTCACCAGATTTGGGCCCTATGAGCTGTGGCCACCACCAGTGGACTCTTATATACAGCATTCTAACAGGCCGCTGTGTAGAACATAAAAAACACTTTATAATACTCACCTAGGGGGCGTTGTGGTGCAAACTGGTCAGATCGGTGGCGCTGTTCTTCGGGACCAGCACCTCCTCTTTTGGCCATCTTAGTCCTCCTTCTTCTGAAGCCGACGTGCATGACGCGTCCTACATCATGTACACAGGCCTGTATTGAGGTCCGGCCCAAATCTGGTGACAGGTTCCCTTTAAATTAGGCCTGTGTTGTTCTTGCAGAGACACAATCACTATCAATATCATGTGACTGCTGCAGGCTTTTACGATTTCCCCAGAATGGACTTCCATAGTACGGTAGTAATGGATAACTGTTACGGTTGCTGTGGCACTGGAGACTATGTTCGCATTTCTTGCTACTGCACATGTGCGAGCACTGGAGACTATGTTCGGATTTCTTGCTACTGCACATGTGCAAGCGCTGGAGACTAAGTCCTATCTTGGAGCCATTGCACATGTGCGGGTGACATCATCGCTGACACGAGGTCACATGTCTCTGACACTTTCTAAGCTGATTGGCCGCTGGTCATGTGCTTGTGACACGTGGTTACATGTCTCTGACACCTTCTATGCCGATTGGTCGCAGGTCATGTGCTTGTGACGCTTTGCTCGGTGATAGGCCAGCGTGACGTCATTGCTGTCATTCTGGCAGCGGATTGGCTCTGGTGTCCTCTATCTTGGATGAGGCACAGAGTCTATATAAGACCCTGACGCACGCCGCCCGGCGCTCAGTCCTCTTGGTTCCTGCATAGGAGTAGACGCTCTGTGCATGTCCCTTGCGGCACCTATTCTATCTAGGTGAGCGTTATCGGTAGGGTAACGCTCTTGTACCTTGCAGCTTATGCTGTGGTCCGTATCATCGCACCTTAGTGGAGCGGACATAGGCAGGTGCTTGCTGCACATGGTCTGACTGGGCCTTGTGGTTCTACTCTGAGGTGAGCGCTATCGGTATGGTAGCGCTCCTGTACCTTTCAGCTGTACTGTTGTCCGTGTCCTCGCACCTTAGTGGAGCGGACATAGGTAGGTTAGGTGGTCGTTGCCTTCTAGGGTAACGCGCCACTACGCTGCCTCCTGTAGCAGTCCGTATCCTCGCACACTAGGGGAGCGGTCATAGGCAGGAGTTTCAAGCTAGCAGCCTTGCTGCTGTCCGTATCCTTGCACCACAAGTGGAGCGGACATAGGTAGGTGCCATATTGCACACACTACACCTAGTCTCTGTGACTGTTAACTGAGACAGGTGCTTTCACGCTCACAGACTGTGAGACTTCTATGCACTTTTATGTTGTATTCCTCACTCTTTTGCATCTCCACTCCTATGTTATTCTAATAAAGTAGTCGCTGTGACTTAAACGGTATACGCCGCTATTGGTCTTGGTGACACTGTGACGCAACAGTGTCAGTACCGCTTTGGTGGTACAGGTTTCCCCTATCCTCTGTCATACTCTGCAGCAGAGCTCTGCACGGTGGACCCTGACTGTCGGATAGCCTTCCATTCCCTTATTATCCGACAGCCCCCGTAACATTAGGACTGAGCCAAGGGTCTGGCAGAGATGGCAGAGTATCAACAATTACATCAGTATATACAGGTTCTTGAAGCAAAGCTCAAGACTGTAGAGGATAAACCTCAAACTTTGGTGTCTTCGCTACATGACCCACGACTTGCTCTACCCAACAGATACTCTGGCGATGCCAGGTCTTGTCGTGGGTTCATAAGCCAGTGTCAGATTCACCTTGAGGTTAATTCCTCTCACTTCTCTACGGAGAGGTCCAAAGTAGGCTTTATTATATCCCTGCTTCACGAAAGACTTAGAGTGGGCTACTCCCTTATGGGAGCGCTCTGATTTGGTTACTCAGAGACATCAAGACTTCCTTGATGCTCTTAAAGCGGTGTTCATGGGACCGCATGATGCGGCTTTGAGACTGCTAGATCTGTCTCAAGGTTCGTTATCTACCAGCTCTTATGCCATTGCTTTTCGTACCTTGGTAGCAGAGAAGGTGTTAATTCCTAACTTCTGGAGGGGTCTTGCAGGCTATGTCAAAGAAGCTCTTGCTATTCGGGAAGTTCCTCCTTCTCTGGAGGACTTAATTACGGTAGCAACTAGGATCGATGTACGCCATAAGGAACGTAGACTCGAGGTTACCTTGTCACGTCCCAAGCGTCGAGTTGGTTCAGATGCTGTGGTTCCTTCTCCATCTTCCTCAGCATCTGAGACATCTCCTACTCCTATGGAGTTGGGTTATACTACTTCCCGACCTCGTAAGGCGGGCTCTCTTATCTGTTACATATGTCGTCAGGCTGGGCACTATGCCAACAAGTGTCCTAGCCGTCAGGGAAACTCCCAGGCCTAGTAACCATTAGAGGGGGGTTACTAGAGACGCCTTCTGCACCCTCTAAGTGTAGTGTCCCAGGTCAGCTCTCATTCTCTGAGAATACATGGCCTATTATGGCTTTTGTGGATTCCGGAGCTGACGGGACTTTTGTGTCCTCAGGATTTGTAAAGAGACACAATATTCCCTCTATCATGTTAGAGGCGCCTATTCCTGTCCAGGTTGTTAATGGGACTATGTTGTCTGACTCCATTACATTGAGGACAGTTCCCTTGCGCCTTTCCCTGTCTCATGGTCACATAGAGGAGATTTCTTTTCTTGTTTTGCCTGATGGTATAGACGACGTACTTCTGGGTCTCCCATGGCTTCGGACTCGTGCTCCTTTAATTGACTGGGAGTCCGACAGCATTATTAGTTGGGGTTCGAAATGTCAGTCCCGATGTCTTCCCTTACCACCTAAGGTCGTTGCGGTTGCATCAACTGATCTCTCTCCCTTACCTACACCCTATGTGGATTTCGCTGATGTGTTTTCCAAGCAGGGTGCTGAGACTCTTCCACCTCATAGGCCTTATGACTGTGCTATAGACCTCTTGCCGGGTTCTGTTCCACCAAAGGGCAGGGTCTATCCCTTGTCTATCCCAGAATCCGAGGCTATGTCGGCCTATATAAAGGATAGTCTGGAGAGGGGCTTCATCCGCAAGTCTGTCTCACCTGCAGGGGCTGGTTTTTTCTTTGTGCGGAAAAAAGAGGGTGATCTGCGTCCCTGCATAGACTACAGGGGTCTTAACGCCATTACTGTAAAGAATAGATACCCCTTGCCCCTAATTTATGAACTGTTTGACAGACTACGGGGAGCTAAGGTATTTACGAAGTTGGAAGGTGCTTATAACTTAGTGCGAATTCGAGAGGGTGACGAATGGAAGACCGCTTTTAACACCAGAGACGGTCACTATGAATACCTCGTCATGCCTTTCGGTCTGTGTAATGCACCTGCAGTGTTCCAGGACTTCGTAAATGACATGTTTAGGGATTTACTGTTATCATCGGTGGTGGTATACCTGGATGATATACTAATTTTTTCTCCCGACCTGGAGACACATCGGTTGGATGTGATCAGGGTTCTGTCACGTCTAAGGGAGCACTCTCTGTTTGCCAAACTCGAGAAATGTATATTTGAGCAAGCCTCTCTACCCTTCTTAGGCTATATCATTTCTCATGAGGGATTGGCAATGGATCCTGCGAAGCTTTCTGCAGTTATGGAATGGGCTGAACCTCATTCCTTGAAAGCAGTACAACGCTTCCTGGGATTCATAAATTATTACTGGCAATTTATACCACACTTTTTTACCTTGGTAGCTCAGTTAGTGGCTTTGACTAAAAAGGGCACCAATCCTAAGGTCTGGTCTACTGAGACATCCCAGGCTTTTAAGGCAGTTAAAGAACACTTTTCATCTGCTCCTGTCCTCCAAAGACCTGACGAGAATAAGTCCTTTCTCATGGAGGTGGACGCATCCTCTGTAGGAGCTGGAGCAGTTCTATATCAAAAGAACAGCTCAGGTAGAAAAAGACCGTGACTTTTCTTTGCAAAGACGTTCTCTCCTGCTGAGAGGAACTACACTATTGGTGACAGGGAACTACTTGCCCTAAAATTAGCATTGGAAGAGTAGCGTCACTTGCTCGAGGGAGCCAGGCAGCCCTTTCAGGTCTTTACAGACCATAAGAACCTGACATATTTGCAAACTGCACAACGTTTGAATCCTCGGCAAGCTTGCTGGTCCTTGTTTTTCTCTCGGTTTAACTTCTCCATTAATTATCTTACCGGGAGTAAGAATAATAAGGCCGATGCACTCTCTCGCTCTATGGAATCATCTCATGAAGAGAATGAGGACCCTCGTCTCATTCTTCCATCTAGGGTTTTTCACACACTCTCTCCTGTAACGTTAGACCAAATCATACCGGGCAAGACCTTTGTTCCGCCTAATCGACAAAATTATATATTGTCGTGGGCCCACACCTCAAAGGTGGGTGGGCATTTTGGTATTAGACGGACACGAGAGTTACTCGAGAGGTGGTATTGGTGACCACACTTAGCCAGCCACGTCAAAAGATATGTCGGTTCCTGCTACTCATGTGCTCGCAACCGTCCGTTACGGCAGAGACCGGCTGGGCTCTTGCATCCTTTGCCAGTGCCAGATAGACCATGGGAGGTGGTAGGCATGGACTTTGTGGGTGATCTTCCGTGTTCACAGGGACATCGATTTGTGTGGGTCATTACGGACCATTTCTCCCGGATGGTTCAGCTCGTACCGTTAGCAAGAATCCCATCTTCCAGGGTACTAGCCAAACTATTCCTCAAGCATGTCTTTAGGCTTCACGGGATGCCAGATCGTATAATTTGTGATAGAGGTCCGCAATTTGCTTCCCGTTTCTGGCGAGATCTTTGTAGCCTTCTGCAAATTGAGTTGAATCTCTCTTCGGCATACCATCCGAAGACCAATGGTTTGGTTGAGCGTACCAATCAATCCATGATTATATACCTTCGACACTTTGTTGCTGAGAACCACGATAACTGTTCCTCCCTCCTACCCTGGGCAGAGTTTGCCCTTAATAATTCTCTGTCACGGTGGACCCTGACTGTCGGATAGCCTTCCATTCCCTCATTATCCGACAGCCCCCGTAACAATAACCTTTTTAAATAAGTGTCTGAAGATGTGCAAAATGTATCATCCTCTGTGAGCCACAGACACATTTTCAGAGTCCCCAGTCTGTTTACTTAGCTGGATTAGTAAATCTGCCCACTGTTCTAGATGTACAGTACAGACCAAAAGTTTAGACACACCTTCTCATCTCTAGAACAACTGTTAAGAGGCGACTTTGTGCAGCAGGCCTTCATGGTAAAATAGCTGCTAGGAAACCACTGCTAAGGACAGGCAACAAGCAGACGAGACTTGTTTGGGCTAAAGAATACAAGGAATGGACATTAGACCAGTGGAAATCTGTTCTTTGGTCTGATGAGTCCAAATTTGAGATCTTTGGATCCAACTACCGTGTCTTTGTTGAAAAGGTGAACGGATGGACTCTACATGGCTGGTTCCCACCGTGAAGCATGGAGGAGGAGGTGTAATGGTGTGGGGGTGCTTTGCTGGTGACACTGTTGGGGATTTATTCAAAATTGAAGGCATACAGAACCAGCATGACTTCCACAGCATCTTGCAGCGGCGTGCTATTCCATCCGGTTTGTGTTTAGTTGGACCATCATTTACTTTTCAGTAGGACAATGACCCCAACACACACCTCCAGGCTGTGTAAGGGCTATTTGACTAAGAAGGAGAGTGATGGGGTGCTACACCAGATGACCTGGTCTCCACAGTCACGAGACCTGAACCCAATCGAGATGGTTTGGGGTGAGCTGGACCGCAGAGTGAAGGCAAAAGGGCCAACAAGTGCTAAACATCTCTGGGAACTACTTCAAGACTGTTGGAAAACCATTTCCGGTGACTACCTCTTGAAGCTCATCAAGAGAATGCCAAGAGTGTGCAAAGTACTAATGAAAGCAAAAGGTGGCTACTTTGAAGAACCTAGAATATAAGACATATTTTCAGTTGTTTCACACTTTAAGTATTTCATTCCACATGTTTTAATTCATAGTTTTGATGCCTTCAATGTGAATCTACAATTTTCAGAGTCCTAAAAATAAAGAAAACTCTTTGAATGAGAAGGTGTGTCCAAACTTTTGGTCTGTACTGTATGTAACGGTAGTTCCAACAGTTTTTTTTACACTGCTTCCCTAGAATCCTGCCTTCACAATCACTGCTTGTAGTAAGAATGTATAATTAGCATTGAGCAATTAAAAAAGTCCCTAAAATTTCTAGGATATTATTTAGCTTGTGTTTATGATGAACATTTCAAATCTCTTCTCTCTGATCTGTATCTTTATCCTGAAAAGAGATGGTTCCTAAAATAACAGAACACTCATAAGTGTAGCTGATAATAGTATATTTAAATGGAACCTGACATCTGATTTCTCCATGTAAACCATGCCATCACATTTATCTAGCTTAAGGACAAAAGTGTCCCTTATACCCCTGTAACCCAGCAAACCTCAAAAAGAAACTTTAAATGTATGCTAATGAGCACCTGGTAGTGTGATGAGTATATCTGGACTATCCCGGGTGCTTGTTGTGAGCCTGATTTATTGACTCAGATTATCACCTACATCTAAATTCCTATATACAGTATATATATATATATATATATATATATATATATATATATATACTAGAAGGTGGCCCGATTCTACGCATCGGGTATTCTAGATCTTACGTATTGTGTAGTTCATGTATGATTTTTGTTCTATATATATATATATATATATATATATAGATGTTGTTGTGTGTAGTTACCAAGTGTTTGTGTAGGGCGCTGTACATGTTCTGGGTGTTGTCTGGGTGTGGCGGGGGGTGAGAGCGGTGTTGTATGTGTGTTGCGTGTGTTGCGTTGTTTGTGGAGCGCTGTGTGTCTGTAGTGTTGTGTGTGTGTGTGTTGCGCGGTTTGTGTGGGTGTGGTGTGTTTTGGGGGGAGGTATGTTTTGTGCAATGTGTGTGTGTTGTGCGGTATGTGCGTATATTTATGTATGCCGCGGTGTTTGTGTGTTGTGTGTGTGCGGCGTTGTCTGTGTGTGTGGGTGTCTGTGTATGGCGGTGTTTGTGGTTCCCAGTGTGTGTGTGGTGTGTTGTGTGTTGGGGGGAGGTGTGCACCTCCCATCGTGCTCCATCCCCCATGCATATATATATTTTATACACACACCACACATACATATATATAATTAAAGGAGTTACCCATTACTTGGACAACATCTTTTTATGCTTCCTCCCAACAAATCCACAAGACCTATGCTCATCTCTAGTGCTGGCGCCGTTCCAGCGGTGTTGCCACTGACTCTTACGGGGCTCACATGACATTGTTATGTCATGCGATCTCTGAGGTCAACCAGCATTGGCCACACTACACCCACTAGGGCTTAACTGACATCCGGAGGAAATGAAAGCTGCGACTGCTCTCTCACGTCCTCCAGACATCTTCATTTGTCCGAAGGAACGGAGAGTGAAGCTTGCGCTGATTGACGGCACTGATTGCGCGACATAACAATGTCATGTGAGCCCCATAAGAGTCCCCATAACACCGCCGGAACAGCGCCAGCACTGGAGATGAGCATAGGTCTTTTTGTTTTGTTGGGGGAAACTTAGGGATAGAGTAATAGAATACATACAGCATATATAAATAAATATATATGTATATATATATATATATATATATATATATATATATATACACACAGTACAGACCAAAAGTTTGGACACACCTTCTCATTCAAAGAGTTTTATTTATTTTCATGACTCTGAAAATTGTATATTCACATTGAAGGCATCAAAACTAGGAATGGAAACATGTGGCATGAAATACTTAACAAAAAAGTGTGAAACAACTGAAAATATGTCTTATATTCCAGGTTCTTCAAAGTAGCCACCTTTTGCTTTGATTACTGCTTTGCACACTCTTGGCATTCTCTTGATGAGCTTCAAGAGGTAGTCACCGGAAATAGTTTTCCAACAGTCTTGAAGGAGTTCCCAGAGATGCTTAGCACTTGTTGGCCCTTTTGCCTTCACTCTGCGGTCCAGCTCACCCCAAACCATCTTGATTGGGTTCAGGTCTGGTGACTGTGGAGGCCAGGTCATCTGGGGTAGCACCCCATCACTCTCCTTCTTAGTCAAATAGCCCTTTCACACCCTGGAGGTGTGTTTGGGGTCATTGTCCTGTTGAAAAGTAAAGGATGGTCCAACTAAACGCAAACTGGATGGAATAGCACACCGCTGCAAGATGCAGTGGTAGCCATGCTGGTTCTGTATGCCTTCAGTTTTGAATACATCCCCAACAGTGTCACCAGCAAAACACCCCCACACTGTCACACCTCCTCCTCCATGCTTCACGGTGGGAACCAGGCATGTAGAGTCCATCCGTTCACCTTTTCTACAAAGACACGATGGTTGGCTCCAAAGATCTCAAATTTGGACTCATCAGACCAAAGCACAGATTTCCACTGGTCTAATGTCCATTCCTTGTGTTTTTTAGCCCAAACAAGTCTCTTCTGCTTGTTGCCTGTCCTTAGCAGTGGTTTCCTAGCAGCTATTTTACCATGAAGGCCTGCTGCACAAAGTCTCTTCTTAACAGTTGTTCTAGAGATGAGAAGGTGTGTCCAAACTTTTGGTCCGTACTGTATATATATTCATACATACATATACAGGTCCTTGATGTAAGACTCTTAGAGGACCTGTCAGCTCACTTTTGTAATTTACAGTAAATACATGGTTGTAATGGTGCTGTAATACTGTTTACTTTGGTACTATTTAGATTTCAGTACACAGGGCATGGACTGTACACTGGGTCTTCTCCTCCCTGTCTGTGATTTCCCAGCCCTTCTGCATGCCTATGGTCTTTGAATGACCTGTCTGCTGTCCTTGAAATCTCAGCAGTGACCTGTCATTTAAAGCCGGCAGGCAGACAGAGGGGTCAGAGAATCACAGACAGGGAGGAGAAGACCCAGTGTATAGTCTGGCTCCTGTGCACAGAAATCTAATTAGCAGAAAACTCCACATAGTAATTAAAGAAGGACCACAGCACAAATTTATTTACAAAAGATATCAATTAAATCAGTATTACAGATTACAGCCATGTCTTTACATTACAAAATCCTGTCAGGTTCTCTTTAGATGGCTATCTACGGCTACAATGATAAAAAAAACCCACAACAGCCAGAATACAGACATCTGTCCACATTTGGCTCATATCACTAATTTTATACGAGATTATAATTACGGTGACCAACATTAAAGATTGATAGCTGTACTAAGGGGTACTTTGCACGTTGCGACATCGCTAGCATCGGCTAGCGATGCCGAGCGCGAAAGCACCCGCCCCCGTCGCACATGCGATATGTGGTGATTGCTGCCGTAACGAACATTATCACTACGGCAACTTTACACGCACAAACCTGGTCGGCGACGTTGCTGTGACTGCCGAACTATCCCTCCTTCAAGGGGGAGGTGCGTTCGGCGTTACAGCGACGTCACTAATTGGACGGCCAATAGAAGCGGAGGGGCGGAGATTAGAGGGACATAACATCCCGCCCACCTTCTCCCTTCCGCATTGCCTTCGGGACGCAGGTAAGGAGATGTTTGTCGCTCCTGCGGGTTTACACACAGCGATGTGTGGAGCTGCAGGAACGACAAACAACATCGTACCTGCGGTCGACCCGACATTATGGAAATGACAGATCACCGATTTACGACGCTTTTGCGATCGTTTATTGGTGCATCTAGGATTTACACGTTGCAATGTCGTTACTGGCGCCGGATGTGCGTCACTAACGACGTGACTCTGACGATATTTCGGATACGATGTCGCAACGTGTAAAGTACCCCTAACAGATGAAAACCTATGGCCTACAGAGGCCAAGTATAGATAGTAGTAAAGCATCGACTAGTGTTTGCTAAATAGTAAAAACATGTAAAATGTATAATTATGGTATTAGATCTTTATTACCTTTCTGATATTTTTACTTATAGTAAATTCAATATGTTATGTGCATAGAAAATATTCTTATGCTCATCTCTGTTGCAGATTCTGTGATTTTGTAAATAGCAATGCAGCTCTAATTATCCTCTCAAAAGAATGGTCACCCCTGTGGAATCTGACTGACCCAATTATATGCCAGTGGCGTCTGTTGGGTGTCCCTGAGTTTTGTCAGGCACATACCGGTAACTATTTCAGTCGCTAGACATGAAAGCCACAAAGTTAATGTGAACAGAACCTTATTTATTACTGGGTTGGGTATACATTTGGTCTGGATTCTCACATGATCACCCACATTTCCCTTGCTGCTGCACTCGTTAAAGGGATGTTCTGGGATAATAGAAATTCAGGTCTATGGCTAAGAAATGAGAAAAAAACCTTAAAGGGAATCTGTCAGCAAGTTTCTAATCTCAGAGCAGAACATGTAGAGATAGAGACACTGATTCCAGCACTGTTTTATTAGCACTGGAGGACTAGTAAACCTGCCGCAAAGTAGTTCTCCATATTTATGAGCTCTATATAACTCGCCCTAACACCAAATGGCAGCTTTCTGCCTATGCAGAGTGTACACAGAAAGCTGCCAGTCAGTGGTGTGCGCAGGGTTATACACAGCTCAGTATTCAGGGAACTGCTATATCGCCAGCAGATAAAGCAGTGATTTGTATCAACATACAACATGCAAACTGGTAAGTGTAACATCACTGGAATCAAGGTCTCTCCCACTATATCACACTGCTCACAGATAACATTGCAAAAACCTGGTGACAGATTCGTGTTATGTTTTCCCACAAATGACATCTGTCTCCTGTCAACAGGATGATATCAGATCATTGGGATTCTACCTCTAGAGCAGGCGATCGCTGGAGTTGGTGTACTGTGCCACTTATTCTTTCTCACTGCATGCTGGACTGTATGACCCCTGCCACTCTATTGATTGTCTATGGCACAGTCAGCCAAAGCTATGTGCACACGTACTAGGATTTGGTGCAAAAATTTCTGCACCATTTAAGCATCTCTTGGCAGGAAAAAGGCAGTGGTGGCAAAAAAAAACGCATTTTGGATGCACATTTTTCCCATTTATTACAACGGCTAAAATCTGCAGTAAAAACGCAGAAAGGCTATGTGCGCACTAGGCCGTTTTACCCGCGGATTTACCCGCGGATTTGCTGTGGAAATTTCTTGAGAAATGTCTGCAATCTTTGTGCAGACATTTCCCAGCAAATCCTATGAGAAAAAAAAAATAGCTGTGCACACGCTGCGGATTTTTCGCAAGAAATTTCCTTGAGAGGATTTTCTTGAGAAAATTTCTTGAGAAAATGAGCATGTCAATTCTTTTCCGCAGGTGCCCTGCGGATTTCTGCAGTACAGCCTGCAAAATCCGCAGGGAAAATCGCGGCAAATTCGCGGCTAATCCGCGGCAAATCCGCATGTGGATTTACCGTGGATTTGGTGCGGATTTTTTCCGGAGGTCCGGAAATCTTCCACTCCCAGAAGTTTCTCAAGAAATTTTCATGAGAAACTTCACATTTCTAGTGCGCACAAAGCCAAAGAATTGATTTATTTCTGCATCAAATCTGCAAGGACATAATACGCAACGTGTGCTTGAGACGTCAGGTTCTTCATGTCTTTTCTGGCATCAGGATTCCCTTGAGGTCTGACAAATCTGAACTCAAAAACACATAAAAAAGAAAACGCAATGTGAACACACAGCAAATAGTCAAGTACAGCAACGTCCCAACCTGACAGTTGGCATTATTTTTTAGTGAGTGCAGAGATGCCCCATTCAGCAATGCACAACTAAATGTTGTATATATAGTGCATTTCTTCCATAGAAGCATTGAATACCTTGAATAGCTGATGATCGTTAATATGTGAAATCCATTCTAACGAATGTATAAAATACCTAATACAATTGTGAGATATTTACATGTGAAAGAATAAGGCACTAACATGTATTTTTATGTTAGACTAACTAAACGTTTAGCCCAGACCTCCACTGATCTGCAGGTAACTGAAGATCCTAGAATATATTCAAGAAATGTTAGTTACTCCTAAATAACTCCTGACCTTTCAATCTTCGTAGATACAGTGATCAGATCTTGACGTTATAACAAAGAAGCTTTGATATTTAGGAGTCTGGAAAAGTGGCAACCCCTGTGGAAGCTGGAGGGTAGACATATTAACTCCGCGTGGAATTAATATTGGAACTGTAGTACAGCGGCGCTACCCAAAGTGAATGAGTGAGAAGGGAAACTCACAAGACTATAGAACAGCCAAGAATAGTTCCCATGTATGTCAATCACTGTCTGCCTTTTGTTGCCCAAGACAATTGTACTTCCTTTTACTGAATTGCCAAGCTCGGGTGCAGGAAATTGTGAAGGTTAAGTCTCACTTTAATACTGGGTGCTTTAAATAAAAGTCCCCTGCCTCTGGTCATCATCTGTTTCCAGCCACCTGCCGCCATCTTCATCTACTGTGTGCAGAATTATTAGGCAAATGAGTATTTTGATCACATGATACTTTTTATACATGTCCTACTCCAAGCTGTATAGGCTTGAGAGCCAACTACCAATTAAATAAATCAGGTGATGTGCATCTCTCTAATGAGGAGGGGTGTGGTGTAATGACATCAACACCCTATATAAGGTGTGCTTAATTATTAGGCAACTTCCTTTCCTTTGGCAAAATGGGTCAGAAGAGAGATTTGACGGGCTCTGAAAAGTCCAAAATTGTGAGATGTCTTGCAGAGGGATGCAGCAGTCTTGAAATTGACAAACTTTTGAAGCATGATCAGCAAACAATTAAAGGTACTGTCACACATAACGAGATCGCTAGCGAGATCGCAGCTGAGTCACCGTTTTGGTGACGCAGTTGCGATCCCATTAGCGATCTCGTTATGTGTGACACTTACCAGCGATCAGGCCCCTGCTGTGAGATCTCTAGTCGTTGCAGAATGGTCCAGGCCATTTTCTTCAAAGGCGATGTCCTGCTGGGCAGGACACATCGCTGTGTTTGACACTGTGTAACAGGATCACAGTGACTGCTGAGATCGTTATACAGGTCGCTACTGCGATCTGTATTGTTCTGCATCGCTGGTAAGATCTCACTGTGTGACATCTCACCTGCGACCTCCCAGCGACTTACCTGCGATCCCTATCAGGTCGCATCGTTTTTGGGATCGCAGGTAAGTCGTTATGTGTGAAGGTACCGTAAGCATTTCATGGCAAATAGCCAACAGGGTCGCAAGAAGCGTGTTGGGTAAAAAAGGCGCAAAATCACTGCCCATGAATTGAGGAAAATCAAGCGTGAAGCTGCCAAGATGCCATTTGCCACCAGTTTGGCCATATTTCAGAGCTGCAACGTTACTGGAGTATCAAAAAGCACAAGGTATGCCATACTCAGGGACATGGTCAAGGTAAGGAAGGCTTAAAACGACCACCTTTGAACAAGAAACAAGATAAAACGTCAAGACAGGGCCAAGAAATATCTTAAGACTGATTTTTCAAAGGTTTTATGGACTGATGAAATGACAGTGACTCTTGATGGGCCAGATGGACGGGCCAGAGGCTGGATCAGTAAAGGGCAGAGAACTCCACTCCAACTCAGACGCCAGCAAGGTGGAGGTGGGGTACTTGTATGGGCTGGTGTCATCAAAGATGAACTTGTGGGACCTTTTTGGGTTGAGGAAGGAGTGAAGCTCAACTCCCAAACCTACTGCCAATTTCTGGAAGACAACTCCATCACATGCATCAAACTACTCCACAGCGTGGCTGGCCAGTAAAGGTCTAAAAGATGAAAAAATAATGACATGGTCCCCTTGTTCACCTGATCTGAACCCCAAAGAGAACCTGTGGTCCCTCATAAAATGTAAGATCTACAGGGAGGGAAAACAGTACACCTCTCAGAACAGTGTCTAGGAGGCTGTGGTGGCTGCTGCACGCAATGTTGATCGTAAACAAGCAGCTGACAGAACCTATGGATGGTAGGCTGTTGAGTGTCATCATAAAGAAAGGTGGCTATATTGGTCGCTAATTTTTGGGGGTTTTGTTTTTGCATGTCATAAATGTTTATTTCTAAATTTTGTGCAGTTTTATTGTTTTACATGGTGAAGATAAACAAGTGAGATGGGAATACATTTGGTTTTTATTAAGTTGCCTAATAATTCTGCACAGTAATAGTTACCTGCACAAACATATCCTCCTAAAGGTACCGTCACACTAAGCGATGCTCCAGCGATTCCACCAGCAACCTGACCTGGCAGGGATCGCTGGGCGTCGCTACACGGGTTGCTGGTGAGCTGTCAAACAGGCAGATCTCACCAGCAACCAGTGACCAGCCCCCAGCCAGCAGCGACGCGTGGAAGCGATGCTGCGCTTGGTAACTAAGGTAAATATCGGGTAACCAACCCGATATTTACCATGGTTACCAGCGCACAACGCTTAGCGCCGGCTCCCTGCACTCCTAGCCACAGTACACATCGGGTTAATTACCCGATGTGCAGTCTGGCTATGTGTGCAGGGAGCCGGCACTGGCAGCGTGAGAGCGGCGGACGCTGGTAACCTAGGTAAATATCGGGTAACCAAGGGAAGGGCTTCTTGGTTACCCGATATTTACATTGGTTACCAGCGTCCGCAGAAGCAGGCTCCTGCTGCCTGCACATTCAGTTGTTGCTCTCTCGCTGTCACACACAGCGATGTGTGCTCACAGCGGGAGAGCAACAACTAAAAAATGGTCCAGGACATTCAGCAACAACCAGCGACCTCACAGCAGGGGCCAGGTTGTTGCTGGATGTCACACACAGCAACATCGCTGTTGTGTCACAAAAGTTGTGCCTCAGCAGCGATGTTGCTAGCGATGTTGCTTAGTGAGACGTGGCCTTTAGGCTAGTTTCACACTTGCGTTAATTACCTTCTGGCGCATTCCGTCCTTTTGGAAAACAGTGGAATCCGTTAACTGATTCCGCTGTTTCCCATAGACTTGTATGGATGACAGATTGTGCCAAAAGTACCTGCGTTGCTTCCGCTGGCCGATGCTGGGTTGCTTCTGCCAAGCGGAAGGAACGCAGCATGTAACGTTAATAGCCAAATCTAAAAAAAACCCACTCCAACTTCCAAAAATATTAAACTTTGATATTTATGAGTCTTTTGGGTTGATTGAGAACATAGTTGATGATCAATAATAAAAAAAATCCTCTAAAGTACAACTTGCCTAATAATTCTGCACACAGTGTATTTCCAATGTTGCCCCGGACAGTTTCCTGTGATTTCACGGAGCGTGCCGGAGATCACAACTCAATACATCTCTATGAGAGCCTCGTTCTGGTTCTCATAGACTTGTGTTGCGCGATTGTGATGTAACTTTTGGCCAGTCAGAAGTTACGGGCACAAGATGGCACCATGTCCCAGAGCGGCGCTGTAAAACAATGAAGCTGCTGGAAGGTGAGTATATGACAGGGGGCTTACATTTAAAAAGCCACTCCAGTGCTGAAAAAAAACAACAAAAAAACGCTGGAGTGGTATTTAATACTTGTTTCCACCTATACACTGATATGCTACTTTGTGGCAAGAGGCTGCAAAAGTAAGAAAACTTTCAAAAATAGAAGTGTGAATACTTTTACATAATGCTAGGTGAGTGCACAGAGAGAACTAAATCAAGTCGATATTTGATGTGATCACACTTTGCCTTTAAAACAGAACAGTTTTTGAAGGAAATCTGCAGAAAGGTTGTTCCAAACCTCTTGGAGAGGTAAACACAGATCTTCTTTAAATGTTGGCTTATGAATAATAATAATAATAATAATAATAATAATAATAAGTTTTTATATTGTGGTAACATATTCCACATCACTTTACAATTCAGAGGTGACATGTACAGACAAAATGAGACATTACAGTGCACCATGTAATTCAAGACATGCCAAGAGGAGTAAAGGCTCTACTCACATTACAATCTATGAGGAAACAGGGTTAACACAAAAGGGAAATGGTAAAAGGTACCTGTCTGGCCATCAAAATAATAAATAGGGAATTCAAATAACTCTGCATGAGCCGGTCGCGAGCCAGTATGTGTACACGTACAGGTACAAAGGGCTACGAAGTACATAGAGGGTGTAAACAGATGATATAAGGGACCAGATTCTGGGGAAAATTTAGGAAGTGCAAAAAGGGAACAGTTAGATTATTGAGGGTAGGTAATAGGCCAGTATAAAGAAATGCTCTTTGAGGGCACAATTAAAACTGTGGATACTGAGAATTAATGGAATGGTCCAAGGTAGTGCATTTCAAGGAACTGCTGCAGCACGAGAAAAGTCTTGGAGATGGGAGTGGGAGGTTCTGTTTATTGAGGATGTTAGTCTTCGGTCACTAGTGGAATGGAGAGCATTGAGGGGGATAAACATTAATGAGGGATGAGATCTAGGGCAGTGCAGAACTGTGGAGAGCTTTGTGGGTTAGCGTGATAAGTACGGTATGTATTGTACTCTGTAGTGCATGGACAGCCAGTGCAATGACTGGTGGAGGCATTGATGTAGCTGTTGCACAGGAATATGGTCCTAGCTGTTGATTTAGGATGGATTGGTGAGAAGATTGTTTAGAAAGGAGACCGGCTAATAGTAAGTTGCAATAGTCCAGACGAGAATCACTAAGAGCAACCATAAAAGTTTTTGTAGAGTCAAAGGTAAGGAAAGGTTTGGGTAAATCGATGATATTGAGATCAGGGCTCTATGTAGGCTGTATCATAACTTCCAGGACTCCTTGTCCTTCCTTTCACTGAAGATAGCTCTTAATGACATTGCTTGTGTGTTTGGGGTCGTTCTCCTGCTGCACAATAAATTTGGATCCAATCAGACGCCTCCCTGATGGTAATGCATGATTGAGAAGTATCTGCCTGTATATTGCAGTATTCAGGACACCAACAAATGGCAATTTTCAAGACTGTAGACATAATAGTCAGCGAAGGAAACTGCAGTAGATGAGGCACATCAGCAGTGCCATCATTTTAGAACTGGCAAACAGTGGGAACCAGCTACACCCATCTAATATTGGGAAAAGTCTGACCAGAAATGGTCTGGATGGAAGAAATGCAGTCAAAAACTATACCTTCGACATGTAAAAAAGACCAAGTGACTAGACAACATACAAAAACATGGCAAGCAGGGTACAGAGAAATGACAGCATCTACTATGGGCTGATGAGACAAAATACTAAATATTTGCCTGTAACACTTGGTTGTTTTTTCCATTTTTGATAAAGAGCTCAGGAGCAGTACAATAAGAAGTGTCTGCAGGTAACAGTGAAGCATGGAGTAGCATTTAACTAAATGGAGTTGGGGATTTTGTCAAGATTAATACAGTATTATCAGGGAGACGTCTGATTGGCTCCAAATGTATTCTGCAGCAGGACAGCCCCAAACATACAGTCAATGTCAATAATAACTATCTTCAGTGAAAAGAAGAATTGAAAGTGATGGTATGGCCACCACAGAGCCCTGATCTCAACAACATTGAGTCTGTCTGGGATCGGTCATTCGTTTTATATTTTGTTTGCTAATAAAAATAAGCTATTAACATCTTTTTTTAAAGCACCACGCCAGCTTATTTATTCACCGCTAGAGTGGTGCTTTTAATCTAAGTCCCGTGCCCCCGGTCTTATACTCACCCTTCGGCATCTCGTGGTGCTTTTAATCTAAATCCCTTGCTCCTGGTCTTATATTCCCCCTTTCGGCATCTGCACTTTTTTCCGCCGCTCCGATCCTGTAGCACCATCTTGTGACTGCAATTTCCGACTGTCTGGAAGTCAGAAGTTACGTTACAAGCTCCCAATGCAAGTCTATGAAAGCCAGAACAAGGCTCTTATAGACTTGCACTGAAGAGGGACCTCCAACTTGCTTCATGATACACTGGTACAAGTTGGTAGGTTACAAACTGCAGATGACTGATGCGGGCAGAATGTGAAGACGGTGGCAGGCGAGTATAAGAGAAAGGGCAGGAACCTCAGGTTCAAAGCACCACTCCAGCGGTAGAATAAAAACAAAACACAGGAGTGGTGCATTAGAGCATTTTAGTTTTGCAGCAATTTTTCTAATGCCCAATTAGAACGTTTGCGCAGTACTAAATATAAGTATATATATATATATATATATATATATATATATATATACACATACAGTACAGACCAAAAGTTTGGACACACCTTCTCCTTCAAAGAGTTTTCAAATTATAGATTCACATTGAGGGCATCAACACTATGAATTAGCACATGTGGAATGAAATAACAAAAAAGTGTGAAACAACTGAAAATATGTCTGATATTCTAGGTTCTTCAAAGTAGCCACCTTTTGCTTTTATTACTGCTTTGCACACTGTTGGCATTCTCTTGATGGGCTTCAAGAGGTAGTCACCGGAAATGGTTTTCACTTCACTTGTGTGCCCTGTCAGGTTTAATAAGTGGGATTTCTTGCCCTATAAATGGGGTAGGGACCATCAATTGTGTTGTGCAGACGTCTGGTGGATACACAGCTGATAGTCCTACTGAATAGACTGTTAGAATTTTTATTATGGCAAGAAAAAAGCAGCTAAGTAAAGAAATTACTTTAAGAAATGAAGGTCAGTCAGTCCAAAAAATTGGGAAAACTTTGAAAGTGTCCCCAAGTGCAGTGGCAAAAACCATCAAATGCTACAAAGAAACTGTCTCACATGAGGACCGCCCCAGGAAAGGAAGACCAAGAGTCACCTCTGCTGCGGAGGATAAGTTTATCCAAGTCACAAGCCTTAGAAATCACAGGTTAACAGCATCTCAGAGTTCTAGCAGCAGACACATCTCTAGAACAACTGCTAAGAGGAGACTTTGTGCAGCAGGCCTTCATGGTAAAATAGCTGCTAGGAAACCACTGCTAAGGACAGGCAACAAGCAGAAGAGACTTGTTTGGGCTAAAGAACACAAGGAATGGACATTAGACCAGTGGAAATCTGTGCTTTGGTCTGATGAGTCCAAATTTGAGATCTTTGGATCCAACCACCGTGTCTTTGTGCGACGCAGAAAAGGTGAACGGATGGACTATACATGGCTGGTTCCCACCGTGAAGCATTGAGGAGGAGGTGTGATGGTGTGGGGGTGCTTTGCTGGTGACACTGTTGGGGATTTATTCAAAATTAAAGGCATACTGAACCAGCATGGCTACCACAGCATCTTGCAGCGGCATGCTATTCCATGCGGTTTGCGTTTAGTTGGACCATCATTTATTTTTCAACAGGACAATGACCCCAAACACACCTCTAGGCTGTGTAAGGGCTATTTGACTAAAGGAGAGTGATGGGGTGCTACACCAGATGACCTGGCCTCCACAGTCACCAGACCTGAACCCAATCGAGATGGTTTGGGGTGAGCTGGACCGCAGAGTGAAGGCAAAAGGGCCAACAAGTGCTAAGCATCTCTGGGAACTCCTTCAAGACTGTTGGAAGACCATTTCCAGTGACTACACCTTGAAGCTCATCAAGAGAATGCCAAGAGTGTGCAAAGCAGTAATCAAAGCAAAAGGTGACTACTTTGAAGAACCTAGAATATAAGACATATTCTCAGTTGTTTCACACTTTTTTGTTAAGTATTTCATTCCACATGTGGTAATTCATAGTTCTGATGCCTTCAATGTGAATCTACAATTTTCAGAGGCATGGAAAAAAAAACCCCTCATTGAATGAGGTGTGTCCAAACTTTTGGTCTGCACTATATATATATATATATATATATATATATATATATATATATATATATATATATATATATAGACACACACACACACACACAAACACACACACACACACACACACACACACAAACACATATACACAAAGGGCTGCTGATAAGTCTTTGGCTTCCTGATCTTTTTTGTTTCTATGGTAACGAATGTTACATCACATGAAAGCCTTATGTGTCTGATATATGTTTTCAAAATGTTGTGTTGTTGCTTATGGCAACAGTGTTCTATGCACACGAGAAAAGAAAATGGAGGAGTCTAATGCGATATTCACAGCAACTGAGAGCAGAGGAGTTATAAAATTCTTGTTTCTATAAGGAAAGTCCGCAAAGGATATTCATGGTTATATGTCGCAGACATTGGAGGATCAATGCCCTTCATATTCCACAGTTAAGAACTAGGTTGCCGAATTTAAAACGGGCCACTTCAGCACCAATGATGAGAACCGTCCTGGATGACCGAGAGTGGTTATTGTTCCGGAGATCGTCGATGTTGTGCACAACCTCATACTGGAGAATCGATGATTTTCAGCTAAAGCAATAGCAGACATCATGGGTATTTCCCGTGAACGTGATTGTGTCATTATCCATGAACATTTGGACATAAAGAAGCTATCTGCAAAGCGCGTCCCCAAATGTTTGATTGATCAAAGAAGCATGTGAGTGAAATCTTCCCAGTCTATTTGTCAGCATTTTTGAACTGATAAGAACTTCCTGGATGGACTGGTCACTATGGATGAGACCTGGAATTATTTGTATGACCCTGAAAACAAGGAGCAGTCAAAAGAGTGGAGGCACACTGGTTCTCCTCGTCCAAAAAAGTTCAGGGTGCAAAAATCAGCCACTAAGGTGATGGCGTCTTTGTTCTGGGATAAGGAGGGTGAGCTGCTAGTGGACTACCGTCAAAAGGGTTCCACCATCAATGCAAGATATTACATTGAACTTCTGGACCAATTGAAGGTAGCTCTGAAGGCCAAAAGGCGCAGCAAGCTGTCAAAAGGAATCTTGTTCCGGCAAGACAATGCCTCTGCTCGCACTGCACAAGCGACAATGGCAAAACTAGCAGAGCTGGGCTTCCAGCTGGTTGACCACCCACGTTATTCACCTGATCTAGCACCTTCCGACTATCATCTGTTTCCAAACCTGAAGAAACACCTCAAGGGTACCAAATTTCACACCATTTCTGATGCCATGGCTGCTACGGATGTCTGGTTTGAGGTACAACCCCGAAATCAGTTTTTGTGCTAGACTTACAGAACTTGGAATACCGATCCGTATAAGAAGTGTTTGACATCAGTGGAGAGTATGTGGAATAAATGTAAAGTTTCATCACCCTATCTCATTTCTTTCTCGGTAAAGCCAAAGACTTTTCAGCACCCCCTCGTATATAATCACCAAGAGTACTTGGTGAAAGTTCAAAATACAGACTGATCTGGTGATGAGGTTGGCATCATGTGGGTATGAAACAAAAAAAAAAGTATGTTCATGTTTATTTAGCTCATAGTGCTATTGACAGTACAGTAAATATACCGTGCCTTGCGAAAGTATTCGGCCCCCTTGACTTTTTCAACTTTTTCCCACATTTCAGGCTTCAAGAATAAAGGTAAAAATTTTAAATTTAATAATAAACTGAAAATTGGGGCGTGCAATATTATTCCTCCTTTTTAAGTTAATACTTTGTAGTGCCACCTTTTGCTGCGATTACAGCTGCAAGTCGCTTGGGGTATGTGTCTATCAGTTTTGCACATCGAGAGACTGAAATTCTTGCCCATTCTTCCTTTGCAAATAGCTGGAGCTGAGTGAGGTTGGATGGAGAGCGTTTGTGAACAGCAGTTTTCAGCTCTTTCCACAGATTCTCGATTGGATTCAGGTCTGGACTTTGACTTGCCCATTCTAACACCTAGATACGTTTATTTGTGAACCATTCCATTGTAGATTTTGATTAATATTTGGGATCATTGTCTTGTTGAAAGACAAATCTCTGTCCCAGTCTCAGGTCTTTTGCAGACTCCAACAGGTTTTCTTCAAGAATGGTCCTGTATTTGGCTCCATCCATCTTCCCATCAATTTTAACCTTCTTACCTGTCCCTGCTGAAGAAAAGCAGGCCCAAACCATTATGCTGCCACCACCATGTTTAACAGTGGGGATGGTGTGTTCAGGGTGATGAGCTGTGTTGCTTTTACGCCAAACATATCGTTTGGCATTGTGCCCAAAAAGTTCGATTTTGGTTTCATCTGACCAGAGCAACGTCTTCCAGATGTTTGGTGTGTCTCCCAGGTGGCTTGTGGCAAACTTTAAATGACACCTTTTATGGATATCTTTGAGAAATGGCTTTCTTCTTACCACTCTTCCATAAAGGCCAGATTTGTGCAGTGTACGACTGATTGTTGTCCTATGGACAGACTCTCCCACCTCAGCTGTAGATCTCTGCAGTTCATCCAGAGTGATCTTTTCCTTGTTTGAGGTGAAAGTTTTGAGGGATGGACGGGTCTTGGTAGATTTGCAGTGGCATGATACTCCTTCCATTTCAATATGATCACTTGCACAGTGCTTCTTGGGATGTTTAAAGTCTTGGAAATCTTTTTGCAACCAAATCCGGCTTTAAACGTCTTCACAACAGTATCACGGACCTGCCTGTTGTGTTCCTTGGTCTTCTTGATGCTATCTGCAGTTTAAACAGAACACTGAGACTATCAAAGAACAGGTGCATTTACAGTCATATGAAAATGTTTGGGCACCCCTATTAATGTTAACCTTTTTTCTTTATAACAATTTGGGTTTTTGCAACAGCTATTTCAGTTTCATATATCTAATAACTGATGGACTGAGTAATATTTCTGGATTGAAATGAGGTTTATTGTACTAACAGAAAATGTGCAATCCGCATTTAAACTAAATTTGACCGCTGCAAAAGTATGGGCACCTCAACATAACAGTGACATTAATATTTTGTAGATCCTCCTTTTGCAAAAATAACAGCCTCTAGTCGCTTCCTGTAGCTTTTAATGAGTTCATGGATCCTGGATGAAGGAATATTTGACATTCCTGTTTACAAAACAATTCCAGTTCAGTTAAGTTTGATGGTCGCCGAGCATGGACAGCACGCTTCAAATCATCCCACAGATTTTCAATGATATTCAGGTCTGGGGACTAGGATGGCCATTCCAGAACATTGTAGTTGTTCCTCTGCATGAATGCCTGAGTAGATTTGGAGCAGTGTTTTGGATCATTGTCTTGCTGAAATATCCATCCCCTGCGTAACTTCAACTTCGTCACTGATTCTTGCACATTATTTTCAAGAATCTGCTGATACTGAGTTGAATCCATGCGACCCTCAACTTTAACAAGATTCCCGGTGCCGGCATTGGCCACACAGCCCCAAAGCATGATGGAACCTCCACCAAATGTTACTGTGGGTAGCAAGTGCTTTTCTTGGAATGCCGTGTTCTTTTGCCTCCATGCATAACACCTTTTTGCATGACCAAACAACTCAATCTTTGTTTCATCAGTCCACAGGATCTTCTTCCAAAATGTAACTGGATTGTCCAAATGTGCTTTTGCATACCTCAGGCGACTCTGTTTGTGGTGTGCTTGCAGAAACGGCTTCTTTCGCATCACTCTCCCATACAGCTTCTCCTTGTGCAACGTGCGCTGTATTGTTGACCGATGCACATTGACACCATCTGCAGCAAGATGATACTGCAGGTCTTTGGAGGTGGTCTGTGGATTGTCCTTGACTGTTCTCACCATTCTTCTTCTCTGCCTTTCTGATATTTTTCTTGGCCTGCCACGTGTGGGCTTAACAAGAACTGTACCTGTGTTCTTCCATTTCCTTACTATGTTCCTCACAGTGGAAACTGACAGTTTAAATCTCTGAGACAACTTTTTGTATCCTTCCCCTGAACAACTATGTTGAATAATCATTGTTTTCAGATCATTTGAGAGTTGTTTTGTGGAGCCCATGATGCCACTCTTCATAGGAGATTCAAATAGGAGAACTACTTGCAAGTGGCCACCTTAAATACCTTTTCTCATAATTGGATACACCTGCCTATGAAGTTCAAAGCTCAATGAGGTTACAAAACCAATTTAGTGCTTTAGTAAGTCTATAAAAAGTAGTTAGGAGTGTTCAAATCAAGAAATTGATAAGGGTGCCCATACTTTGGCATTGGTCAATTTTTGTTTAAATGCAGATTGCACATTTTCTGTTAGTACAATAAACCTCATTTCAATCCAGAAATATTACTGAGTCCATCAGTTATTAGATATATGAAACTGAAATAGCTGTTGCAAAAACCCAAATTGTTATAAAGAAAAAAGGTTAACATTAATAGGGGTGCCCAAACTTTTTCATATGACTGTATATGGAGACTTGATTACACACAGGTGGCTTATATTTATCATCATCAGTCATTTAGGACAACATTGGATCATTCAGAGATTCTTAACCCCTTAAGGACGAAGCCACTTAATGCCCAGGCCATTTTTTGCAATTTTGACCAGTGTCACTTTATAAAGTTATATCTCTGGAATGCTTCAATGGATCCCGGTGATTCTGAGACTGTTTTTTCGTGACATATTGGGCTTTATGTTAGAGGTAAATTTAGGATGATTTTTTTTATTTTATTTGTGAAAAAATCTGAAATTTGACAAAAAAAATTAAAATTTTTGCAATTTTCAAACTTTTAATTTTTATGCCCATAAACCAGAGAGTTACGTCACACAAAATAGTTAATAAATAACATTTCCCACTTGTCTACTTTAGATTAGCACAATTTTTGAAACAAATTTTTTTGGGGTTAGGAAGTTAGAAGGGTTCAAAGTTCATCAGCAATTTCCCATTTTTTCAACAAAATTTACAAAACCATTTTTTTAGGGACCACATCCCATTTGAAGTGACTTTGAGAGGCCTAGGTGACAGAAAATACCCAAAAGTGACACCATTCTAAAACCTGCACCCCTCAAGATACTCAAAACCACATCCAAGAAGTTTATTAACCCTTCAGGTGCTTCACAGGAACTAAAGAAATGTGGAATGAAAAAAAATAAAAATTAACATTTTACCTAAAAATGTTGCTTTAGCACTAATTTTCTTACTTTTTCAAGAGGTAACAGCAAAAATTGGACCTCACACTTTGTTACCCACTTTCTTATGAGCGCGCCGATACCCAGGGCCGTATTTGGGGTTTTTGCTGCCCTAGGCACTGTCAGTGGTGGCGCCCCCTTCTGATCAGTCAGATTACGGTTATATGCACACAGCTTTTTTTTTTTTTCAGACAGATCCGCCCTATAACCCGCCCAAAAAACCCAAACTCTAAATATTAAAGAAATGAACTCATACACTGCAATGTAAAACGACTTGCTGTCCATATGTTCAGTCTTTGGAGTTTTTTTAAGCGCGTCAGGTTTCCTCAGACATGAAGCGGCTGACAGTGACCGGTCCATTATATGGCGGCTGCTGCTTGGATGCTGGTTACTAGTTGTGACCGGCCATTATATGGCGGCTGCTGCTTGGATGCCGCTTACTAGTTGTGACCGGCCATTATATGGCGCCTGCTGCTTGGATGCTGGTTACTAGTTGTGACCGGCCATTATATGGCGCCTGCTGCTTGGATGCCGCTTACTAGTTGTGACCGGCCATTATATGGCGCCTGCTGCTTGGATGCCGCTTACTAGTTGTGACCGGCCATTATATGGCGGCTGCTGCTTGGATGCTGGTTACTAGTTGTGACCGGTCCATTATATGGCGCCTGCTGCTTGGATGCCGCTTACTAGTTGTGACCGGCCATTATATGGCGCCTGCTGCTTGGATGCCGCTTACTAATTCATTTAAAAAAATAAGTAAAATCCAGTAGCTAAAAGATGTTGGAAAAAACAACCAAGAAGCCACAGCAAAAAAAATAAATATTTGCTTCAGGATAAAATGATGACTGTCCTGAAGTGTATTCTGTCTGAATAATTCCGGGGGTTCACAGACATCTACAAGACGTGTGCACATTCCCTGATAGAGCCCATAGCCTTCAGATAGTAGTTAAGACCTCCATACACATTAACCTAAAGTGGTCTAAACCCGCCAATATCGACAGGTTCTGCTGATAGCCCAATGTGAACAGGGGCTCTCAATTCTGATTGTCAGGGGAATAAGGATCCAGCATGTCCAATTACGGAGTGTAGATCCTATTATCCTCTAAATGATAAGCTGCTGTCGGAGATGTCCAGCAGCGGCTCTAATAAAGAACACAGAAACAATTGGCAGAATGAGTGCTCCTGTATATGGGAGAGCCGAGCAAGATAGCTGCCGGCCTAAAAATCAGACTATAGTGTATGGGGGCTTTAGTCTATTACTTATTCGGCTGACAGACATGCAGATAGCTGTATTTTTAGTCCAGCACGCTGACCCTATGTTTTAGGATCAAGACTGATAAGGTAAAGATTACAACAGCCACATGACTATCACCAGAACCACCATCAGTACAGTAATACATAACTAAAACCACACTACATACTATAATACGTAACCAAAACCACAGTT
This sequence comes from Anomaloglossus baeobatrachus, assembly GCF_048569485.1. Taxonomy (NCBI): domain Eukaryota; kingdom Metazoa; phylum Chordata; class Amphibia; order Anura; family Aromobatidae; genus Anomaloglossus; species Anomaloglossus baeobatrachus. The sequence continues at coordinate 454,502,555 of NC_134354.1, forward strand.
AGTACAGTAATACATCAACAGAACTACTGTCAATACAGTAATATCACCAAAACCACCCTAAACACAATAACATCACCAAACCCACCCTGAAGACAATACATCGCCAAAACCACCATCAGTACATGAATACAATGCCAAATTCACACAGCAATCAAGTGCAGTGTCAGGTTAGACCCATATACATCTATGTATTGCATTAACGTACAACTCTCAGTATGTCCTTAACAATGGTAAGGAGATGCTGGTAGTTGTTACCAGCCATCATTAGACTGTGGACCATATAAGAACCACAATACTGATTAGTCCCAGGCAGTAGACTTAACTTTTGGACGAGATCTTATAGGTTTAGGTCCATTAATTCTGAGGAGATTAGTAGGGCAGAGGTGGGCTCAGTAGGGAGAAGGGGCATCATGGGGTGGGACTTGAGACCCCCACCAATTGCTCAAAAGACCTCTTAAGTGCACAGCTCAGGAGACAGGACTATGAAATTTTACTCCCGGAATCCATTCTGTCTGCATGTTCTGGTTCTGGGAAACACTCGGGGCCACGGTAGTCGGACCCCCAGCGATTGGAAAGTTATTCCCCATCCCAAGGATAGGGGGCAAGTTCCCAATGTGAGAAAACCCCTTTAAAAGCAGCATTCACACTGCAGCCAAAGATGGGAACCTGATTTATCTAAACAGTGTCCATCACCCGATGCCTGAGCAAAAAACTTTCATTCGTCATGTGAGATGATTTTTAAGCTGACTTAAAGGGAATCTGTCACCCCAAAATGACACCTAGACTGCGGAAATATTTATATGGGGGACATGATCTGTGGAGAAATAATCCCCCCATATAGTTCAGCTTAAAAGGAACTGGTCACGACCTTTAATATTAAACTGCTCCATTGTCTTGTTAGTCAGAAAATGTGCATCACTTACATTGCATCACTAACAAGAGGGGGGGGCAGTTTAAAATTGAAAAAGGGTGTAACAGGTTCCCTTTAATGTTCACTGAAAAAGCCACATTTGATATGAAAATGAGGACATTTCTGCGCGGCCTAAGCCTGGGTGCACCATTACCACCTAATATAGGAAAATACTAGCCAGGCCTTTGTCTTGATTAATAGTGATCCATTGGTGAGAGTGAGCACCGTAACACCAGATCTCCTGACTGCACCGCACCCAACACTGCGGCACACTCCAAGCGTCAGTGCGGGTGTGCACACAACACAGGAGGAGCACAGCGGCACACTCCAAGCGTCAGTGCGGGTGTGCACACAAAACAGAAGGAGCACAGTGGCACACTCCAAGCATCAGTGCATGTGTGCATCCAACACAGGAGGAGCACAGCGGCACACACCAAGCGTCAGTGCATGTGTGCATCCAACACAGGAGGAGCACAGCGGCACACACCAAGCGTCAGTGCATGTGTGCATCCAACACAGGAGGAGCACAGCGGCACACGCCAAGCGTCAGTGCATGTGTGCATCCAACACAGGAGGAGCACAGCGGCACACTCCAAGCGTCAGTGCATGTGTGCATCCAACACAGGAGGAGCACAGCGGCACACACCAAGCGTCAGTGCATGTGTGCATCCAACACAGGAGGAGCACAGTGAGGAGGGGCACACGGCGCTGTGATGTGCTGTCTGCTCACTTCAACAACCTTCCTCATTGAATCGGCAGTCAAATACAGGCAGCAACCAGGTGTCAGAACGTACCTGCAGTCACATTGCAGGCGCACCCACGCGGACACTGCAGTCACATTGCAGGCGCACCCACGCGGACACTGCAGTCACATTGCAGGCGCACCCACGCGGACACTGCAGTCACATTGCAGGCGCACCCACGCGGACACTGCAGTCACATTGCAGGCGCACCCACGCGGACACTGCAGTCACATTGCAGGCGCACCCACGCGGACACTGCAGTCACATTGCAGGCGCACCCACGCGGACACTGCAGTCACATTGCGTGCGCACACACTGACACTTGGAGTGCTACTCTGCTCCTCCAGTGTCAGGACACGTGCAGAATTGCTAAGTGATTTTAAACAGCACTGACTCTCACCTAAGGACGAGGGACTGTCTTTAATATGCAAATAGGACGGTGCACATCTGCACCAAGACATCGGCCGCACCAGGGGGGACAGAACAGTTTGCATATATATAATATTAAGGTAAAACTGTACATGCCAGAGCGACGTCCCCTATATAAATGTGTCTGCAGATTAATTGCCATTTTGGGAGTAAAAGTAAAATGTCATCGCTCTTAGCAACACATTGTCCTGCGTCTCCCAAGACTCCCCTCTTGTCTGGTCTGCTGCAGCACATACTGCAATGGTGCCCGTATAGGGAATCTGTCACCAGGTTTTGCTCCCCCATCTGAGAGCAGCATAATGTAGAGACAGAGCCCCTGATTCCAGCGATGTGTCACTTACTGAGCTGTTTGCTGTCGTTTTCTCTGCTGCAGATCTCGCAGTTAGGGTACGCTCACACGAGCGTATAACTCGCATGAGTATCGGACCGCATCACTCGGTGCGGCCGCACACTCTCTGGACAGGAGCATGTCAGCCGCATAGAAATACATGCAGCTGAGCCGCTCCTGTCAGCAGAGAAGCTAGGCGCGCCGGGTGATGCGGTCCGATACTCATGCGAGTTATACGCTCGTGTGAGCGTACCCTTATACATGAATATGCTGGACTACCTGCAGCACACCAAGTAGTCCTGTAATGATAACTACTGCTGATTAAACAGTGATGTTATCAAAACTACACTAAGCAGCCCAGTAAGTGACAACACTGGAATCAGGATCTCTGCCCCTACATTATGCTGCTCTCAAATTAGGTGGCAAAAACCTGGTGACAGACTCATAATTCTCACTAAAGAGTAACCACCCTAAGTAAGCCCAAGAATAAATAACTGCCCATCACTGAGCTCACAGCACAAAGAATGACCCCACACCGTGTCACTTACAGTATACAGCCTCCACATTCTCTCCTATAACATTTCCACTACACTGCCCCCTCACATGAAACCCCCACTGTCCTCCCCACTGAATTATACCCTCCAGACCTTCCTCACTTATGAACTATGACCTCCACTGTCCCCACCTCTCCATGCAGCCCCCACTTCACTGTCCCCCTCATGATGTCCCCACTCTATAATGAGCCTTATGCTTCGCATTATGTATACCGAGCCCTCCCAGGCTCCTAACTGAGCGCTCCCCATGCTGCCCCTTCTCCATATCAAGCCCCCTCCATACCAAGCCCACCATGGTTCCCCTTCCATACAGAGTACCCCCCATGCTTTCCCATTCTCCATACCATGCCCCCCCCCCGTGCTACCCCATTCACCATACCATGCCTCCCCCCCATTCTACCCCATTCACCATACCATGCCTCCCCCCGTGCTACCCCATTCTCCATACCATGCCTCCCCCCGTGCTACCCCATTCTCCATACCATGCCTCTCATTCTCCATACTGTAACTCCCATTTGCTATACTGTCCACCACCCTCCCTCATTTTCCCATTCTGCTCCATCCCCCATGCTGCGCCCCCACATCATGCTCCATCCCCATGTTGCGCCCCCACATCCTCCATGTTGCGCCCCCACATCATGCTTCATCCCCCCCATCCTCCATGTTGCGCCCCCACATCATGCTTCATCCCCCCCATCCTCCATGCTGCGCCCCTACATCATGCTTCATCCCCCCCATCCTCCATGCTGCGCCCCCACATCATGCTTCATCCCCCCCATCCTCCATGTTGCGCCCCACATCATGCTACATCCCCCCCATCCTCCATGTTGCGCCCCCACATCCTCCATGTTGCGCCCCCACATCATGTTCCATCCCCCATGTTGCGCCCCCATATCATGCGGCATCCCCCCCAGCCTCCATGTTGCACCCCCACATCATGCTGCATCCCCCCATCCTCCATGTTGCGCCCCCACATCATGTTCCATCCCCCCATCCTCCATGTTGCGCCCCCACATCATGTTCCATCCCCCCATCCTCCATGTTGCACCCCCACATCATGTTCCATCCCCCCATCCTCCATGTTGCACCCCCACATCATGTTCCATCCCCCCATCCTCCATGTTGCACCCCCACATCATGCTGCATCCCCCCCCATCCTCCATGTTGCGCCCCCACATCATGCTGCATCCCCCCCCATCCTCCATGTTGCGCCCCCACATCATGCTGCATCCCCCCCCATCCTCCATGTTGCGCCCCCACATCATGTTCCATCCCCCCCATCCTCCATGTTGCGCCCCACATCATGTTCCATCCCCCCCATCCTCCATGTTGCGCCCCCATATCATGTTCCATCCCCCCCATCCTCCATGTTGCGCCCCCATATCATGTTCCATCCCCCCATCCTCCATGTTGCGCCCCCATATCATGTTCCATCCCCCCATCCTCCATGTTGCGCCCCCATATCATGTTCCATTCCCCCATCCTCCATGTTGCGCCCCCATATCATGTTCCATTCCCCCATCCTCCATGTTGCGCCCCCATATCATGTTCCATCCCCCATCCTCCATGTTGCGCCCCCATATCATGCGGCATCCCCCCCCAGCCTCCATGTTGCACCCCCACATCATGCTGCATCCCCTCCATCCTCCATGTTGCGCCCCCACATCATGCTGCATCCCCTCCATCCTCCATGTTGCGCCCCCACATCATGCTGCATCCCCCCCCATCCTCCATGTTGCGCCCCCATATCATGTTCCATCCCCCCATCCTCCATGTTGCGCCCCCATATCATGTTCCATCCCCCCCATCCTCCATGTTGCGCCCCCATATCATGTTCCATCCCCCCCATCCTCCATGTTGCGCCCCCATATCATGTTCCATCCCCCCCCATCCTCCATGTTGCGCCCCCATATCATGTTCCATCCCCCCATCCTCCATGTTGCGCCCCCATATCATGTTCCATCCCCCCATCCTCCATGTTGCGCCCCCCCGGGTTGCTTGTTCGGCGCTGTCTTCGGCTGTAAAGCGCTTACCTGCTCCAGGCTGCATCTCCCGTTCTCCACGGTGGCGGTGGCGGTGGCGGCATCTGACATCTTGCTCGGCGGCGGTTCCATCTCCAGCGGCGGCTCCATCTCCGGCGGCGGCTCCCGTCCTCCTCTGCGCGGCCTCACGCTGCTGTGACCTCTGCACAGTGAGCGCACGGCAGCACGTCGGGGCGGGGAGCTGATTACAGCTCCTCTGACCCCGGAAGTAAGTGCCGGCACGCTCACAGTGTCATTTATATTCGCGTGTTATAGACGTGACTATAAATGACTGTGTGCTCCCTCCCTCCTCCAAAAAGCCGCCGGATTTAATAAAGAGTTTGGAGGAGGGAGGGAGGAAGATTTAAAAAAATTTTTTTTTTTTTTTTTTTTTTAAATTTTGGTTTGGGCGCCGCCCCCCTGGAAGGCGCCGCCCTAGGCACGTGCCCTCAAGTGCCTAATGGCAAATACGGCCCTGCCGATACCCCACATGTGGTCAGAAACATTTGTTTGGGTAAATGGGAGGGCTTGGAACGAAAGGAGCAATATTTGAATTTTGGAAAGCAAAGTTGGCTGAAACAGATTGCGGGCACCATGTTGCTTTTACAGATCCCCTAAGATACCTAAACAGCAGAAACCCCCCTCAAGTGACCCCATTTTGGAAACTAGACCCCTTAAGGCTTCTATCTAGGGGTATAGTGAGCATTTTGGACCCACAGGTACTTCACAGATTTTGATAACGTTATGTTGTCATATTGAAAATTGTCGTTTTTTTCTCAAAAATGTTGCTTTAGCATCAATTCTCTCACTTTTTCAAGAGGTAATTCCAAAAATTTGACCCAAATGTTTGTTACCCACTTTTTTATGAGCACGGTGATACCTCACATGTGGTCTGAAACCTTTGTATGGACAAATGGGAGGGCTTGGAACAAAAGGAGCAATATTTGAATTTTGGAAAGGAAATTTGGCTGAAAAAGATTGTCGCATTTGGAGGACCCCTAAGGTACGTAAACAGCAAAAAACCACCACAAGTGACCCCATATTGGAAACTAGGCCTCTCAAGGAATTTATCTAGATGTTTGGTGAGTACCCTGAACCCCCAGGTGCTTTGCAGAAGTTTATAACGTTGAGCCATGAAAATAAAAAAATACAATTTTACCACAAAATTGTTACTTCAACCAGGTAGCTTTTTTTTCACAAGGGTAACAGGAAAAAAATCACCATGAAATTTATTGTGCAATTTCTCCTGAGTTTGGTGATATCTTAT